>NC_052360.1:29367731-29525931 GCF_009727055.1 Benincasa hispida
GTGTAGTGTTTGTAGGCGACAGACCGAGCTAAATGATCTCATATTCAACTCGACACCGTCGAGGTTATGTGGAGGCTGTTCGTGTTGCTGAGGAGTTCGTGACCGAGGCGATCATTGAGGACGAGTGCGAAGAGTTCGTACTGTGTTGCGGTTGTGTAGATCAAGCGTTCGAGGTTGCTATTGTTCGAGTGGCCATGCACAAAGGAGCATGGAGACGCATTCTCAAATGTTCGTAAAGTTTGCTCTTTGTTCATTTGAGTTTTTTCATGTTGTAATTTCTCTAATGTATAACTGTTTGTTTTGAAGTCGACTGTAAATGTAATATTCCTTCATGATTGTGGTTCGGAATAATCTTATTTTCGCTGCTCATGGAAATCTCGAGTTCGATTTCCTTCACTGACGTGCTTCCTGATCGTTGACCATGATGCAACGCTAACATTCTCACCTACTGCATCAGTGATGGTGGCTAATCAGAGTGGGATTACTAATGCTATCGCCATTTGAGCTCTATAAATAGAGCTTCGGAGCCCAAATTCAAAGCGTCCAAGTCTCTGCCTTAGGCAGATTTTTATGATCACAGACGAGAGCATGAGTAGACAATTTTTTAGAGTTCTTCATTCCCACAACCCTTTCCGATTGACAACTAGAGCTTCGTCGGATATAGAGCTCAAGAGATATTACTCCACCACCCATCTATGGCACCATCGATAGTCTTGACATTCATCTGATGAAAGTAGGAGATTGCCTACAACTCGTCCTCCACCTCTCTTCTTACCACTGTATTGCATTACATTTTGGCTTAAGACATTAATACATTTTGTAATCAATACATTTTTTTTACTTCCTTCAACACCACTTTCATCATCTTCTTCTTCTACTTTATTATCTTTTACTTTCACTGCAATGAGTTAAGTGCAAATTGCAAGAGTTATTGCATACTTAATCATGCGGCATAGAGATATGACACATGTAGCAAACCACCGAGAGGTGTGCGTTGCACGAGTATAGTGAGTCAATCATCTTTGCTTAGTGCGAGGCTATCCCAATGCTTGTCTATCAGCTGAGTAGCTATAACCAACTGCCCGAGAGGGCAAGTAGTGGAACTCACTAAGCAAAGTAAACAATGTTTCTAGAGATAGGAATAATCTTATGCTTAACGCAACCATGCGTTATACAAATATAAGCATATGGCTGACCACCTAGAGATGTGCAATGCGTTAGTGTGGCAAGCTGGGATTACCCTTGCAATCAAGCTTAATGACTTGGTGAAATTTCCCCTCAACTCTACTTCTCCATGCATCTCATTACGCGTTAAACAGTTGCTACATCTCTATCAATTCTTATAGTCAAACTTCAATTGCTCAGTCTATTTAGCTAAGAGTAGGAGTAGCGCATAGTGATCAACTTCTTTCTTTTTATTTTTATTCACCACCTCAAACACATTATTTTACAAACATCATTTAGTTGCAAGTTCCTATGTTCGACCTCGGATCATCCTGAGAAACTTGCATTCTCGTTATACTTGGCGAGAGAGCAAGAAAACTTGTGACGGAAACGCATGATCAACAAAATAATTTTCCCTCAGCAATTTTTTGATATCATTGCTGGGGATTGGACATCTAATAGTTTGTTTAAGTTTTGTGTTTTTGCAGGAACCCTTTTGGTCTTAGGCGTATTGTGGCTTGTGCAACTAAGTTGTAAACGATATTTGAGTGAAGGTGATGCGCCAGAATTCAATGACCTTGAGATTGAAAGGTTATTTGTCGCATGAGCTGGAAGCGGTCTTAGAAGCATAGTAACAGTCATGTGGCCAACTGGAAGTTCTGGTGGTCGGGATAATGAGTCCCTTAACCTAAGCAGGCGAGTTCAATCCCCTACATGGAAGAGTCCTTACGTTGACTTCACTCCAATTTCTTCAGGGACGACTTCTTCTCTATCTTTACTTTGCTTTCCTAGTTAACTTCTTTAGTTTATTTATTTGATTATTGTCATTTTGGATTTGTGGCTGTTTTTCTTAGATGTGGTGTTTCGATTGCTCCTTTTTGGTGCGATAATAATTTCCTCTCGGTGTGTTGTTTTGAAAGAAGAATTCTCTCCCTCATTCAACGCATGACTATTTATTCCGCATGAATTCTAGTTATTGACACAATCGACATTCTGCTTGCATTTTTTTTTTTTGTTTTCTTTCATGCGTTATTCTTTTGAAATTCCCTTTTGCCTGCTTACCTTCTTTTGCGTTGATAAATTAGTATCCATGATGATATTTATGTAAATTCACTAAATCCACTAACTAAACGTCGCATGGCTCACCTTGCTTTAATAGTTTCTTCAAAGTTTGACAGTCGGTTTATTATGTGCAAACCTCTGCTCAAACCTCTTTTACCACATCTTGGAATAATTTTGTCTTTAGCTTTTTGCCAAGGACCTTGCCACTCTCCAAATTTGGGGGTGAGAGCGGTCCGAGCAAATGCGATCAATATAAACATTGCGATAATCCTTAAAAAAAAATACTCCAATATCAACGCAAGGGGAAAACCCAAGCCGACAAGATAAAATTGTGAAAGGTACTTACCTGTAGTTGGATATTTCACATGACACCCGTGTAGGTAAGTCGAAACGAAATAGGTGACCAGAATCAAGGCATAATAACAACTCATCTGTCGAATGAAAATTAAATTTAGCTAAGATAAGAGTTGAGTTGAATATGACATGTAACCGAAGTTGGATGCCCGCATGACACCCGTGGGGCAAGGCAAAACGAAGAGTGTAACCAGGTTCAACGCCTTATTCTAATAATGAATCACAAAGCTTTGAATCGTTTTGAACAATCGTGTTGTAAAAAGTTAAGAGCAAAGTTGTCTGTAATGAGTAAAAAGTTTTGAGCGGAGGCTTGCTAGAATTAAAACTTAGGAAATATTTCTAGGAAGAAATGTCTAAGATTAAGGGGAGTGTTGCTACCTAGGCTAGAAGTGCAAGTGACAGGAAATAGAAATTAGGTTCCTCTTGAAATAAGGAACTACATATACGTTATCTAATAACATATATTGTTTCTTGTCCAAAAATAACTTAAGCCTGCCAATAGCAATAGCTTAAACGACCTCACCAGTACTGACTCTAAGAGTCATCTCTCCAACTTCCAACTATTTTCAGGAACTAAATCTTTGATGGGAAGAACATACGTGGTTAGTAGCCCTGAATCAATTATCCAGGAAAAATCATCATTCTCTACTAAGTACGTCTCCAAGACAAATAAATAATATTTATCGTCTTTGAAGTTCTTCCTTTTCTGAAGAGTAGTGGGATCAGTACGAGAACCCATATCATAAACTCCAAGTTTCATTTCAGAGGACAATCCTCGTCGATGAACATCATCAGAGTTAGCAACAATTACTTTTCTATTAGTCCTTTGACATTCAATAAGGACTGGAGATTATCTTAGGAACTGACACTACTAGTTTCATTGTCATCAACCTCATTTTTCTTGAATAGTGAGAACTTTCGTTCAAATAATTCTCTCATTGATTCCATGATCTCATGTGCAATGATCATGTTCTTAAACTTTTTGGCCAATGCATCAGGTATACTTGCCAAAATGTGAACTCGGGCCCTCGAATTAGCCTTCATTCACACCTCATACGAACATTTCGTGGTGCATCAGGGGTTGAGACTTGAAAACAATCCTCATTCATGACAACTTTGAGGTCGTTTACCATGAAAAAAGTTTTAATGGATTCTTTCCACGTCATATAATTAAAGTCGGTCAAACTTAGAAAAGACAACTAACGGAAAATCACTATTTGACATTTTGCTGAAAAAAACAAACATATTGATCTACATTACATTTTTAGCATAACTCTTTTTAAAAAATCCAATCAATTTTAGCAAAATCTAAATGAACCCCATTTAATATCTAATTTTGCAATGACGCTTCAATGATTTAGGACAAAAGCCACCAAAGGGTAGTCAGTTTCTCCCTTCATTGAATTGAGACACTCTTAACTGATCATTAAACCAGAATAGCTCTTATTCCTATAATGATCAATCATTGTTTATTTGGTCAAGAAATCATTAACTTGCTTAATAATTTTTCGTAAGTGTGACCCTTCATTTTAGAACCTAGAGTTCCGCCCCAATAAGCCAACCGAAGGGAAAAATCGATTGGGGTAAAAATTAAAGCGACCCTATCCATTTATGGAGTTTGCCTTGATATTGATCAACTGTATAAACCATCTGATGGGGACGCTCCCAGGACACCTCGAGATCGTACAAGAAGGTCTCATGGTGCAAACCAATGAAAGAGACCGTAGGACATGTTGATACACATCCTTCTCCCACTTACNCTAAGGGGGACACTCCCATGGCGCCACGAGACCGATTATGGAAATGACATTCCAAAGTAATAAAGGAGACCACAGGACATGTTGATACACATCCTTCTCCCACTTACTATAAATACTTTCTCCATTCACCTTGATATTGACCCATGTAAATACCATCCAAAGGGGGACGCTCCCAGGGCACCTCAAGGCGAAGGATGAGTCTCATGATGTGAATATTCAGGGAGAAACGTGAGTGGAAAAATGACATATCATATATATCTTTTCTTCCTAACAACCTAGGGTTTAATTTTCTTAGGGAAAAATACAGCTAATTATTTTTACTAAGTGAATGTTTAAGTTTGTCCAAAAGTAACACTTACTTTAGAAAGTTAAATAATTTTGATTAACATTCATTAAACACTTTAATAAATATTAATAAATAATTGCATGCTTGTAGCAAATCTATCTAATTCACCTTTCTAGGTAGGGGTGTTCTGTTTCCGTCAGCTTAAATACCTCAACTTAGCCAGAACCCGCCTTAGACAAAAGGTTCCTTATAGATATATTTACTACAAATTTAATCTTTTATTGAAATCAATTTAATCCTATTAAACCGATTTAAAAGATTCATCTAATTTCTAATCTTATTAGAAATTTGTGAACTTAGGTCTAACTCAATCATATTTTAAAACTATTTTAAAAAATGATGATACCTAAGTTTGCATGCAACTCTTGATCATTGATTTTAATTTCTAATTTCTTTTATTTATAACTCTTATAAGGTAAATGAAACAAATTAAAATTGACATTGAAAGCATTGACATACTTTATAAAATTATAATGTTTATAAGATTACCTAAAGTAATACCATGCATCATGCAATGTTCATTCATTACTAATATATAACATTTATATAACTAAGTAATGAACTATGCTATAACATACATTCCAACCAACCATTCAACCTTATATTATAACATTTATAATATAAATGATGCATGGATATGCTACAACACATGCATACATGTACTATAACACTTATATTATATGATGCATGAGCATGCTTTATGTAATTTAAATCATGCATTCTAGTATATTATTACACTTATAATATAAAATGATGCATGAAAATAAATGCATAATCTATGGTAGGTTTAAAGATATATGACATACATTATGGCATATAATATAACATACATCACATGTATATTAATATTAAAGTTGATGGGTCGGGATAGAAAATCTTTAAACAAGGAAATTAAAAGGCTAACTACTACAAAATTGAGTCTATCGGTTCGGAACAATTGAACCGGGTCTTGAACTGCTCGCCTCAAACTGCTCCACAAAGAACCCTTGCAGCTGATCGTGTAGCAAACGCTTGATCATCGAGCAACGAGGCGTCGAGTATAGACGATCGTTTATATGCGATCACATAGCGTAAGACTATGCAATGAGCATGAAAGTCTACGCGATTGTGTAGTAAACATCCATGCGTGAGTATCATATACTATGCGATTGTGTAACTAATGATTAGGCGATGAGCATGATAGTTTACATGATCGTGTAACAAAGATTCATACGTCGAATATCATATATTGCTTGATCATGTAGCTAATGACTGTGATGAGCATGATAGTTTACACGATCGTTTAGTACGCAAGGATGCATCGAGTATCCAATACTACACGATCGTCTAACAACCGAGTGCCTATGCGATCATGCAGCCAATGCAACACGATCAACGCATTAACTATGCGATTGTTTAGCAAAAGCTTCATGATATGTAGCAAACTCTACACGATCGCATAACAAAATCTAAATGATCGTTTAGCGCTTGCTACACGATGCGACATCCTCCGTTTCGTCTGCTTCATCAAAACGCACTGCAACCCTTCTTCTGAATCCTCACGAGCGACTAAAAAACTTAAACAAATATAGACTCGATTGCAAATTATTGCCAAAAAACGCAGGGATCCATACAAATTAACTTTGTAAAAAAAAAAAAAAATGAAAGCCATAAAACTGAGATTTCTATCCCGTAAACATCCATCAACAATACATCCACAAATATTTATCACATAAATGCAATGCAGGTCATAAAACCCACCAGTACTGTAAACGATTCAATACAAGAATGAAATTTAGAATCTGATACCAATTGAAGGAAACTCGACATGGGGAGATCCTTAAGCGGAAGCAGATCGTCTAAATTCCATTAATTATTGAATACAAAAATTTACAGTAAACAACAAGAGATATACATTCAAGGTTAAATTACAACATGTTTTTACAAAGAAAACAAGTTTCAAGAAACCTCACCTTTGAAGAACCTTTCTTCAAGTAATCCCTCGAACTAGCCACTAACAGAACTCATTCTTTATGGATCTCCTTCTTCACGCACGGACATTACCAACTGAGAACCTTCTGTATTCTCTTTTGGGATTCAAAGACTCAAACAGGAGTTGTGGGCTTTCTTGAGTCCTAGGAAAAGGGAAGGATCGAGAGGATGAGAGGGAAGAATTCTCAGAGAACTTTTTTCTATGTGAATTGTTTGAAGAAAATGATTCTCTCTCTCCTTTTTTTTTCCCACTTGAAACCCACGTTAGTTATTGAGAGTTTCCTTTTTCTTAATTTCAAATAAATTAGTAAAAAAGAATATATAATAACTACTTTACTATATGTTAAATCAAATATAAATATATATATTGCATCAAATACAACATAAATTATAGTTTTTATTCTCTCTCGACTATACATGACATTTAATATAAATCACATTTATATTAAATCCATTTATATGAATCTCATTCATATTAATGATATTTGGATCATATCCAAATATTTTATTCCTTTCAATATAAATCATATTTATATTTAATTACATGAATCGCATTCATATAATTGGTATTTGAATCATATTCAAATTCCTTTCATAATGTATCAAATATATTATAATTAATTATAGTATATATACTTAATTCCTTCAATTAATTTGAACACTTCAAATTAATCCAAAGATTAAATCCCTGTTGAGCTACAGTGGGGACCTTATGGATCTGTAAATTGAAGCTCCAACGGTATTCGGATAAATAATTAAACTCTTTAATTAAATTATCAAACATCCATTAACTATTGGTCACTCACTAAAGATCGACAGCTGTAATCTACAAACTATAGATAAATGTTTGTGTCCATTAGATATAACCAATCAACAGTACGATGACCCTTCACAAATTGCTCATAAGTACAGCTAGGCCAAAATACCGTTTTGCCCCTGTAGTTACATTTAACTCCTTAAGTATCACTGATTTCTCTAATGAACAATAAGTCATAGTCCCACTATGACTAAGTTCTCTCGGGCCAAGAAAGGGTGGCCACTATGTTCAAGACACGAAATCAGCCCTTAAGGGAGTAATATATCTACTTACCCCTGCATTGAGGAATGAGTGAATTCTGTCTTGTGTAGCTAAGTTTCCAGTTCCCCAATCAGACAAATCTCCAAAATGGTAGGCTTGTTGAGTTGGCAATCTGGCCACTCTCACCCATACAAATCAAATGACCGTCTTCATGAGCAGGAGTTCACAACTCACTCAGGATTCAAGTCATGTCACCTATGGCCATCCTAGTGAAATGTAAATCTCTATTATTAATGACGTTATATAAAGAGACTAATCATTTCGTGGTCCAGTCTTATACAAATTCTTTGTATAGGATACCCTCACTAGCATGGCTCCACATGAATGTTCAAGATTAGATCATTTGTAGCACTTTACAATACTTGTAACACCTACAAAGCGGGTCGTATCCGTAGTGTCACCATGATAAGGTACCTAACCTTATACATCTACTACAGACCATTTTGGTTATTATTTAAACAAGATCCACTTGTATGTCTCTATACACTTGTTTAAATTACATTTAATAACCTCAAATCTTAGTTTATTTGATTGAGTATATGCTTATAAAATAACATTTATTTTATTAACAATAATATGTTTATACAGAGTTTACAAACTACGAGATTATAAGGAGATCCAGGACACCATTCCCAATAGTTCCTAGCACTTAAACAATGAAATTCTTTTATATAGTCTCTAATTGATCGAGCTCTTTACTTGCAATGTTGAAATTGATTGTAGAGAAGCCTTTCATGGTTAGTCGGCAAGAAGCACTTCTTCATTAGTTTCAACATATGGGGCTAACTAGCTATATGCCTTTTACCACACAAATGTCGATTGTCCTAAATTTGATTGAATCCCAAACGAAAGCGTGTGACCGCCTTGCAATTTTGTTTTTGATTTTACAAAAATAAAATAAGGTATAAAAATAATAACATAATGGATAAACAATCAAGATTAGCATGCATTTAAGAGAAGAAAAGAGAGACGAGCTAAAACTTACCTTTGTAGATTCCCAAATTCTTCGTGATTTCTTCCACGTCTTCTTTGGAACGTCTCTTCAATGATCAAGGGACACCACCGTAAGTGAAACCTTGTTATTCTCTAGGATCCCAAGAATTGGATGTGTGGTCTCCAAAATTTGAAAGAGGATGAAGAAGTAGTAAAGAAAAGAAGAGAGATTTTTAGAGAAGTAGTAGGAGACTATGATTCCGAATTCCAATTCAATTGTGACACAAACATGACCTATGAAGACCTATTTATAGAGATGAGTGATGATCCCCTTCTCTTAGTATTTCCTATTCCTACTCGAAAATTTAATTAAATAACTTTTATTTAATTAATTAGTCAAATAATTAAATAACCATATATATTAAATTTAATTTAATATAATTAATTAATTAACTAATTAATAAACTTCACATGTTTATTTATCTCTACTTCTAAAAATTAATTAATCAATTAAACGACAATTTTAAATCATATTTAATATAGAATTAATCAACATATAATTATCACATATTTTTATGTATACATCTCTTTAATATTTGAATCTTATTCAAATATTTTTCTCTCTTAATTATAGATCACATCTATAATTAACTATATTATATTAATCTCATTAACATGCAATTGATTCGAACAATTCAAACAATCCCTCTTAAATATCCTTTAGTGAACTAACAAATAGACCTTATGGACCTATAAATTAGAAGTTTCAATGATATAAGATTAATTAATTATTTATTTCTGTGTCCACGGATATAACTAATCAATAGTGAGTTGACTCTTCACAAATCTAAAGAGTCTTGGAGAAATCTTGGAATAATCTTGGAGCTGAAGTTTTTATCAATGAATTAAAATGAGTAATAAGTTCCCTTTAGATAAGCCTAAAGGGAAAGAGTCTCTACAAACCTAATCAACTAACCTAACCTCCTTTAAATAGACCCAAAGCTAGAAAGGTTTGTCACAATTATTCTAAAATTAAAACCGAATTTAAAAAGAGAATACAATCTGTCATTTTACAAGAAATACCCAAAATTTCCTTAATATCCCTACATCAGTAAGAGATTCGAACCATAGACTTTGTGATTATTAATACACTCGTATACCAGCTATGCTCAGTTTGGCTCCAATTATGGTTTGCTTGTTTGGAGTATTTAGTTTAGTTTTTTTTAATTGTATTTAATAAAGTAGTTAATTCTCTAAAGGAAGCCTTATTGATTATATACATACCATTATTTATTTTTGGAATAAAAAATTATTTTGCACATCCCTAAAGTTAGAATATTAGTTACTCGTTAAAGTGAGTTTCGTGCAATGGTAATTGATATGATTTTTTACCTTGAAGTTACATGCTTGATCATCATCCCTTAATTGTTGTATTTAAAAAAAAAGGAAATTAGTATTTGATTGAAAAATGGAATATACTAAGATGCACTATAGAAATTTAATTATAGTAAAAATAGAAAGAGTAGAAAATAGGTAGAATAAGGGGGATTTTCAAAAATAGAAAAATAAGGAAAACTATTTATGTAAGATAACAAAATTTTAAGTCTGCTGGAAGTCTATCATGGATAGATATAGAAGTTTAGCACTGATAGATTTCTATCGATTTATATCACTGACAAACATTAACAGATTTCTATCCGTCTCTATCAAAGAATTAAAATTTTATTATTTTGTATAAATAAATTCACTTATTTTTTTATTTTTGAAAATCTCAGTAATTAAAATATTGTTATTAGTAGTAATAATGATACATATACACTTCCCTCCTACTCTCATTTCTTCCTCTCAATTTTGGAAGCACAGTTTTCTTTTATGGATCTCACATACATTTTTAGTGGAGCGGGGAATGAGGTGGCGACAAGAATATAATCCAAATTAGAATATAAGGTAATCTCTTCTAAACGTTGGTCATATATATTTTGATTATATTACATTTTTTTTGTCGTTCTTTCACTTACAATTTTACCTCTAGAGAAAAAAATGAGTGATATATATATATATATATNATTTCATTTACAATTAATTAATTAATTACTTTGAAATCCAAATTATTTTAAAATTTCAACAAAATCTTAATCAAATCTTGAAAGCCATCTATGACTTATATATATATATTTTGAAAAACAAGGCTTCAATCTTAAAACAGGGTCAAACCCATGAATGCCCAAACTACCCCACATGTTTTTTTTTCTTTTTTTAAAAAAAGAAAATTTCAAAATATGAGTGATATATTAATTAATCCTTCCAAATCCAATGGTTTTTATATAAAAAAGAATCTGATCATATTGGGTTCAATTTCTCCATTTTGCTTCAATCACCTTGGGCCACCCCCTTCAAGCAATTTCAACTATAAATCGAGTTCCATTAGGTGTCAATGTTGATAAAAATATAATTATGTGCCCTTTTGTTGTTGGACAAAAGGGAAAATGGAAATCTCATAAAGTTTCTTTTTCTTTTTTTAAATTGCAATCTTTAAATCAACTTAACTTTATCAGTTGACTCATATATACATAACATTTCTTCTTCTTCTTCTTCTTCTTCTTTTTTTCTAAGAGTGGAAATTGAAATTGAAAAATTAAAAATTATTTAAATGAATGGATAGATTATTAATAGTCAATTTTAGATTGCTTTGGTATCCTTCATCATCAACTAAATAAACATTTAATGTTAATTGTTGGCATCTAATTCTCTATCACGTAGATGGTGAAAAGGCTAGATAATATTTTGTTACACATATAGTGGAGAATTAAGATATAATTAAAAAAGCATTACTACTTTATAGATATAAAAGTAAAGTACACAATAAAAATCAAGATATTTTTATCGATAATTTTTTCTTTGTATAGTTTAATTTATTAAGATATATGCACTTCATTAAAAAAAAATTACAAAGTTAAATCCTTCTAAAAAATAAAAGAAAAGAAAAAACTTCCCCTTCAGTTCTCAATTTTCTTAATATTTTTAGTTTTTTCCCATTGTCTTCTTAGTTTTCTAAAAAATTTAATAAAAAATGTGGAGCTTTCATGAGCATTTTGCGATGATTTGTTTGAATTAAAAATATTTTAAGATATTTTTAAAATATTTGGTAACCATTTTATTTTTTATTTTTATTTTTAAAAATTAAACCTATATCATATACGATTTGTATCTTTTTTTTAAGTAGTTGAATTTTTAACCAAATTTAAAAAACAAAAATAGCTCCTTCAAAGTTACTTTTTTTTAGTTCTCAAAATTTGGTGAAGTAATGTCCATAGACTTAATTTTCAAAATCAAAATAGTTACCAAACGAGACCTAAATTATTGCTATATATTTGTTAAGATAAATAAATACATAAATATGATCAGATTGAAAATTATATAATAGAGAAATAGGTTTTTCATCCGGGAAATTCCTATAAATAAAAAAATCCCAAGAATATTTATACTCTATAGCAAAAAGTTTGAAAAGTGTTTTGTACTTTTGAAACTTTTTGTTATAAAGTATATATATATTTAAAAATGATCCTTTTCATAATTTTTTTTAAAGAATTAACAATAAAAAGGCTTTAACAATTCGTACAATTTTAACGCTTAACATTTGGTCTAGATTTAACACATATCTACTCTTTAAGTGGATATTCTTATTTTCTCTCGAGAAATAGTATTTTTTTTTTTTAATGAAATCATTTAGGGAAGTAAATGGGTTAGGTTAGGTTGGGGTTGGATTGAGTATTTTTTTTAACAAACTCGAAATTTCGGGTTGGTTAGGTTGGTAACCTAAAAGACCCGAATAAAGTTTCAAACTCAACTCAACCCAATCCAAGTCGGGTTATAATTTTTTTAAATTAAATATATGTAAATTTATTAATAATACATGACTAATAATTAAAACCTCATAAAATTCAAATGCTAAATACCAAATATATAATATTTATTACAAACTTTAAACAAAGAAAAACATCATAACAATTCTAAAATAAAAATATTAAAAATTCACAAATTAATTAATCCAAAGCAATCAAACTTTAAACAAATATAATTATATATGTATATATGTATGTAATTCGGGTTGAGTTAGGTCAACCCAAAATATTTGTTAGCTAACAGGTGACCAAATCCAACCCGAAAAAAATAGAAAAAGTTTACCCAATTGACTTTTACATTTTGGATAGGGTAGTCCGCATTGTTTGAATTATCGAATCATTTAAATACCCATAAAATCATTGAAATATTTATTTATGTATGTAATTCTGGTTGGGTTGAGTCAACTCAAAATATTTGTTAGTCACCCATGACCAAATCCAATCCGACAAAAATAAAAAAGGTTTAACCCAATCCAACCTAACTCAACACTAACATTTTGGATTGAATAGTCCGAATTATTTGAATTGTCGAGTCATTCGAACACCCTTAAAATCATCGAAGTACTTATTTTTTTTCTAAAATTTCTTTTCAATGTTTATTTTTCCGCAAGTCATTTTTTGTACTAGTAGGAGAGGAGGCCCTTCACACTTAAACTCAAATATTTACTCGTTTTGAAGTTAACTAGGGATCTGCTCAAGGACCTGCACATCTGTTTAGGTAAATATCTAATGCACTCCATGATGGGAGATTTTTTTTTTTTTTTTTCAAGAGAAACTATGTGCTTTTTAGAAATAGCCGGAAAAACAAGTTTCCAAATTAATTAAGGATCCATTTAGATTGACTTAAGAAAAAAATATTTTTCAAAAAACTCATTTTTATTTAAACACTTTTATAAAAACAGATTAGAATACACCTGAAAAGCTATTTTGAGTGGTTATCAAATACTCTAATTTTTTTTTCAAAATAACTTATTTTTTAAATTAAACACTTGAAAATATATTTCAAACACACCCTAATATTAATATATATTATCGGTTGGCTGGTTTTAATGAAAGTAAATAAATAAAATTTAGGAAATTTTCAGCTTGACCGAATAACGTATCATCACATCATAAAAGGTTTATATATTACTTGATAAAGAGAATTAGATTAGCTTGGTTTTAATTTATAGTAATGTCATTAATCAACCTTTGTGAATCATTAACGCCAGAAATATGCCTTTTTAAGTCTCATCATTGCTAATTTTATAATGGCTTGATTCCTTTAATTAGGGATAAAACACCATTAATTTAACATACAAAAGTCAAAATGGTATCCTTAGCTTTCCATTAAAAATACAAAAAGAGGCAATGCTGATGGATCTAATCTTTTGATTGGACTACTACTTTTTCTTTTCGAAAATGAAAGGGTTAATACTTCAAAGTCGCCAAAGAACATTTATTTATTGTCCGTTCTTTCTATTTAAAAGTATAACTCGACGTTATCAATACATTTGAGCATAGTGTGATTGCTTGTGAGATATTCTCGACTATTTTTAGATGTTGTTTAGCTCATATTAAATTAATAAGGTTATCGAATGTTAATTCTTTACTTAAAAGTGTAGATTTACATATTTTTCTATTATATGCTTAATCATTCTTTATTTATTAATCTACTTTTTAAATACATTCTTAAATTCTAGTTTTTTTTTTTTAATAATGTGAAAGTTTAAGTGGCCAAAGGTCATTTATTGTTTGTTTGTTTTTTAAAAATTAAAAATCGATTAAAGTAAACTTAACATTTAAAATAAATTCGAGAATTTGAGCCTAACTTAATTGTTTATTATATAATCTTAACCATTTAAAAAAGTTTAACTAATAAATAAATATATAAGGTTATGAGATGTTAGTGTCTCTACTTACAAGTGTAGATTCATATTTCTTTCTGTTATATACTTAACCAATTATTTTATTTTATCTACTATTTTTAAACACCATTTTAAATTCTAATTAACTTTTTAAAAGTGGAGTAAGTAAAAGAATATATAATCCTTAGTTAAGCTTGTCTAGTATTTGAAAAAATATTTTTACAAATTAGACTAAAGGTAAGACACAAGTAGCTTTTAGTGTCTTCCTTAGGAAATGGTAGGCCTGCCAATCAAGAAAATATTAACAGAAATGTTTACTATGAGAAAAGAATTTAAATCCTAATTTAGTTTGTATGATGTTAGTTTTAGTCGTTTTTTTTTTTTTTTTTTTAATTTTTTTTTAAATTTTTCATAAATATGATTTCTAGATGAATGTTTGAGTCTCTTATATATATTTTAAAGGTGATTGCAATGAGTAACATTTTTAGGGATAATCAAGTGTATAACAATATTTTAAAAAAGAGATAAATATAACAAAGTCTATTGTGATAGATTTCTACCGTTAATAGACTCTTACTAGCGATATTGTCTATCCTTGATAGATTCCTACCAACAATATGGTCTATCACGGACTATCTAAATTTTTTCATATTTATTAATACTTTAGACCTAATTGCTATATTTACAATTCTTCCTTTAAGAAAATATAATTATGTTCGAATTCTCTTGTTTGAAGACTTCCTTCCTGCATGAGGTTATGAGAACAACTTCTCTTTTGATATGATATCTCACTACCTATTTATTTGAAAAGAATAATTCGTATTAGACCTCTCACTCCCCAATATTTAGAGAAATTTTTTTTCATTGATTAATAAATCGAATATCTAATTTTGAAGTTTATCATTCAAACACTATGTCAATTGGCCCATGTTTATTTTAGCTTCAATTGTTAGTTGTGTTTTGGGTTTATTTTTAAAATGATTGATTTGACATTCTTTAGGTGGACAAGCATATTAATTTCGTCATTGATTATAAAAAAAAGTGAATTGACTAAAGAAGAGTATTGTTCATACCGAAATCCGATCAAGAAGATGCATATGACTTTCATATTACACTGACTATGAAGTTGTTTGAAGGGGAAAAAAATATGGTATGCAAAATAAAAAACCCGTTTAAGTTAGAGAGTGAAAAAGTGTGGAAGCTAAGAGTTTGAGAGTTGGACTCAACCTGTAGGGACTAAGGGCGAGGGTTAGGAATGTCATAAAACAACTAACAAGTGCCATAGTTACTAATTTCACAACAACATCAAATACGCTTTTAATTTATTTAACATCCTCATGTTTTTTATTTTATTTTTTCTCCTTTTCGTTCAATGCTCGATGTAGACTCGTTTTATTTGATTCTCACAATTTATCTTCTCAGATTCGTATACTTCTTTTATTATATTGATTATATTATGATATATGCAGAAATGACTGATATCATTTTAAAAGAGATATATGAGTAAAAGAATTAAATATTTGAGCTCCAAGACAATAATACATTCGACTAGATTAAAATATAAAAGTGTGAATATAACATAAATAACAGCTAAAAAGTGAAAGTTTAAAAGAGAAGATATTTATAATTGAATTATTATCAATCAAGCCCATCAAGGCCCACTTAAAATACTCTTTAATTTTCTCATTGAGCCCATTTAAGCCCAAATTAAACGCCATCCATATGACGACTGCTGTTATGGCATCGGGCAAGCTCAATTGTGAAGTGTGAACCTAGAATAAAGAAGCCCATCGGTGATGAGGTGAATACAATCTTGAAAAAACATTTTTTCTAGAGCGAAGAACAATCTCGAGAGGATAACATAATTGACAACAACCAATAACAGAAGAGCTTAAGATCCCACCTTCTCATCACAAATGATTGGATGAATATAATATGGAAAAACATCTTTTCTTTAGAGGAAGAACAACCTTACGAGGAGGTTAAAGCTACCAAAGCATGAACAAATTTGTTTTACTCTCTCGAGATGTGACAAAAATTAACAAAATTAACAGAATTTCCAATAAAAATAATATCTTTGATGAGAACCTCAATACGAAAAATTTAGATAAATAAACTCTCATTAGACATATGAGAGGCCACATACATGCAGAACAGCTCTATTAAGAGATCAGGAGGATACGTGCCCCCTTCAAACTGTGACATTTTCCATTAATGTATATATATTTTTTTCATTAAATACAACCATCGTGGTATTAAGTTATGTACACTTGTTCTTTTCATAAAATCATGTAATGCAATGATGCTGCAATGGTAAGGGGACAATTTTTATGGCTTCTTTTTGTAAATCTTTATTTTTAATTTTGATTGTTTTACTACTAACCCTTATGCCAATTGAGATATATTCGATTTTCTTATGATAAATTTATAATTTTAATCTATATATTATATACACGTGCATTTGAAAATGTAGTTAATTTTTAACAAATTCAAATATGTTTGAGACGTATTAGATGTAAATTGATATTTTAAGAATCTATTAAACACAAAAATAAAAAATTCATAGTCCTATTAAACACTTTTAAAGTTTAAGAATTTGATGGAACGTACACATGCATAGCAAAAACAATAAAGGATCTTAAATACTATAATTAGGTTAATTTCATAAGAATAAACATTGATAAAACATAGATTAAAAAAGGGTTAGAACATACAACCTTTGTAGTCCAAATTTCTTCTTGGTTTTGATCAATTCTTCTCATGAATGGTTGGTAGACTACCACGAGAGTCTTCCCGACTATTCTCTAGCCCTAGAACGAGATAGTGAGATCCGGTGAATGACCAAATTGGAGAGAAAATGTATAAGAGTTTGAGAGATAATTAGGGTTAGAGTTCTTCAACAAAAAAAAAAAAAAAATCAAGAATTTCCACTTTGCCAAAAAGAATTAAACTTCATAGAATCATTCTATTTATAGGAAAAAGAAAAACATGCAAGTCATGCAAATTTGAGTTAATGAAACTTTGACATTCAAAATTCCACCAAATCGAAGTGAGATTAGTGTCTTCAAGTGGGATGAACACCTAACAACAATATTTTAATCAAATCCACAAAAAGTGGATTATTTCACTAAGTCAATCTTGGATTTTTCCACTAAGTTGGTCAAATGGTCAAACTTTGACTCTCAAAGTCCATAATCAACATTTTGACTTTTTGACTCTCAAAGTTTATAGTCAACATTTTGATTTTATCTCAATTTTGACATGGTCAACAATTCTGACTGTTATTCAAAATTTGACCTAGTCAACAATTTTGACTTTTGTTCCAATTTTGACCTAGTCAACAATTTTTACTTTAATTCAATTTTGACGTAGTCAATAATTTTGACTTTCAGCCTAATTTTGTCCTCTTTAATTTAAAATTAATTTAAACAATTAATTTTAATTTAAAAAATAATTAAACAATTTGATTAATTAAAACTATACTAATCTTGATCAATCTTAATTGATCATTTTGTAATCCATATTTTAAAAAAAATCAATATTCAAATCTTATTTAAATACCCTTTTTCTCTCTCTCTCTCTATGTTTAATTATAATTAAACATTAGGTTAAATATATCGGATATATTTAAAACTTTACTCCAAAAACCGAATTCGAAAACTTCAAACTCGTTCATCACACTGTTCCAAGGTTTAATGTGATAGGACCTAGCATGGGGACCTCATAGATCTACAGATCGGGCTCCAACAATTTGAGATTAACTAGCTAAACTCTTTAACTCAATTAACTAACATTCATTAACTATCCAATTTGAGATTAACTGTAGATATATTTCTATCCACTCGATATAACCATAATCAATAAGTCAATCCTTCACAGGTTTGTTTGTAATAATGGCCGGGTCAAAAGTTGTTTTACCCCCGAGATTACATCTTGCTTCTTAAGTTTCATTGATCCTCTAATGAACAATTGGTTTGCGATCCAATCACCAAATTGAGTCTTTTCAGGCCAATAAGAGGGTGGAGACCTTTGTTTAAGACTCGGAGTCAGCACTTAAGGGAACAACCTCTCTACTATCCCTAAAATTGGATATGAGTAAATTCCCTCTTGCATCCTATATCCCTAGCTATCTATCCGATCTTACCCTTGAAATGAATGGCTTATCGAGCTGGCGTTGATGAGCCAACCTTCACCCATGTAAATCTAAGGATGATCTCGAATAAACAGAAGTTCATAGTTAGCTTAAGATTAAGGTCAAGTTATCTAGGTCATCGCTTTGAAATAGTTAGTCTTAAACAATAAATAGCGTTATGAAGTACGAGTGGCTTGATCTGGTCTTATACAAACTCTTTGCACAGGACGCTCCCACTCATGTGTCTTCACATGAACGATTCAAGATCACATCATGTGTAGTACTTTACAACAATTGTAACAACTACAAAGTGGGTTGCATCTTATAGTGTCCTCAGGATAAGGTACCCAGTCTTATCCGTATACTATAGACCGTTTTGGCTATCTACTCAAACTCGATCCATTCTTATGTCACACATAAAGTCTAAGTACTCATGTAATAGTTATGGATCTTAGTTTATTGGATTTAGGTTCTTTCTAAAACAAAATGAGCAATTCAAACATTCAAGAATAATTTTATTGAATAAGCCTCAATAGCATCTTTATTGATAACAGAATAAGTTTATTATTTACAAACCACGAGTTTTAAGACATAAAACCCAACAAACTCCTACTTAGACTAAAACTCCAATGGTAACACATATATACACATAATGTTGAGTTGTTGAGTTTTAGAGAGAAAATCAATAAACTAGGGCATCATATACCCATTGTTTGTCTTCATCAGGCATCATTTACTCATGATTTTTTCTCTCACTTGCCCTAGATTATACAGATCGTAGTCCTACACTTACTAGGTGACCCCCACACGCTTTAGCCGTTGGGACCTTTGTAAACTGATCAACATACAGTAGACTTCTAACTTTCAACATATAAGGAATGCATCTTATATTCTCAATTCCTTGAGGTGTGTTAGGACATTGTTCTTTTATCATTCATTGCTTAATTGTAGGTCAATGAATTTTCGACGCCATCATCAAGTATTGATGACTTGAGTTTTTGCTAATCCCATGTTATGGTCAGGCTATCACACAACTCTCCCACTACGTCGAGGCACTCTCAACTTTTGAGAAAGATGCATCTGACTAATTCTAACAACTCTTGTTGTTGGACCAACTTAATTAACAACTCTTGTTGATTTTTTGTAACTTCTATGGAAACTTGATACAATACCAGTTGATCACAAGGTTGATGATTTCTCATGTGGTCTTCTTAAAGAAAAGTAGCATTTGTTGATACAAATACTTTATTTTCTTCTAGGTTGAAGAAGTATTCAGCTTTTGGGTAACATACTAATAGGCATACTTTTGAACGACGTTCCAATTCCTTAGGGTTTTTCACCAACATATGTGTCTGTCATCCCCAAATTCTGGAATAACATAAACAACCTTTGTCGTAAAAAACTTTTACGATCTCTCCATAACTCATATGAAGTTTCAAAAATCCTCTTAATGGAAACTATGTTCAAAAAGTATATAGCAGTCTCTACTGCGTATCCTCAAAACAAATTAGGCAACTGAGCATAGCTCATTTATCAACCGAATCATGTCTAACAGGGTTCTGTTTCTTCTTTTTGATACATCGTTATGTTGAGGCGCCAGATGCAGAGAGTTGTGGCTGGATTCCATATTCTATCAAATAGTCCTGAAATCTCAGGTCTATGTACTCTCCACCCCAATCTGATTAAAGTGTCTTAAACGTTTTACTTAACAAGTTCTCAACATCAACCTTATATACCTTGAACATTTCAAGTGCTTCAGACTTATGATGAATTAAGTAAACATAACCATACCTTGAATAATCATCTATAAAACTGATGAAATATTCATACCCTCCTTGTGCTTTAACACTCATTGGTCCATAGAGATTTGAATACATGAGTTCTAAGAGTTCCTTGGCTCTAAGACCTTTTCCAAAAAAAAAAAAAAAAAAAATCTTTCATTCATTTTACTCAAAAGACAAGACTCACATAGAGGTAAAGAGTTGTCTTCTAATTGGTTTCGATGACAACTTTTAACCAATCTTTCAATCCTATTGAGATCAATGTGGCCAAGTCTTAGGTGCCAAAGATATGTACTTGAAGAAACTTTTTGCCTTTTTTTTTTTTTGCGTCTCAGTTGTTTTAAACATCTCGATATTTAAAATAGCCTTCACATTTGGTTGGTTTAACATATAAGTTGTTTTCTATTTTTGCATAACAAACAAGAATACCTCTTAATAAACACTTCATTTATGTCAAAAGATACTTTGTACAATTGTTCTAACAAGAGATATATATAAGAATTCTTTTCTTTTCAGAAATAAAAAGTACATTATCTAATATAATGGATCTATCTCTGGATAACAATTTTAGAAACTCCAACTGATTTTGTTGATATAACCTCTCCTGTTCACAACCATGAGACTATCTCGCCTTTCACAAGTATTCTTCCAAAATTAGTTTCCTTGTTTTGTTTTTTTGACTTTCTTCTCCGCTAGGTACTTTGGGCAGTTTCTTTTCCAGTGCTCGTCCTTGTTGCAGTAGAAACATTTTCCTTTATCAGCAACTTTAGTCTTGCCTTTGCGGCCAGTAGAAGTCTTCCCTTTTCCCTTACCCCTTTTCATTGGAACACTTTTGTTCTTAGAAGAAGAAGGGCCGATGAAGGGCCAGACTTTGTCTTAGAGGACGATTCTGAGTTTGATACCCTAAATCTCGTAGGGTTCTAGTTTGTAAATGTTATGTACAAACTCATTATTTATTTAATAAAATATACGATATTTTATTCCAATTTTTGTTGTAGTAATCACAAACTAATAAACTAAGTTCCATGGTTATCGCGTAACTTAAATATGTAGGTAGAGACATACAGATGGATCATGTTTTAAGTGACAACCTAAATGATCTGTAGTAGATGGATAAGGCTAGATACCTTATCCTGGTGATACTATGAGTATTACCCACTTTGTAGATGTTACAATTGTTGTAAAGTGCTACAAGTGATCTAATCCTGATCACTCATGTGGAGACATGTGAGCGAGGATATTCTATACAAAGGAGTTTGTATAAGACCGGACCACGAAATGAGTAGTCTCATTATATAACACCGTTCTTAATAGAGACTTCCATTTCATCAGGATGACCATAGGTAACATGACCTGAATCTTGAGTGAGTTGTGAACTCCTGCCTATAAAGGTGATCATTTGATTTGTATGGGTGACAGTGGCTAGATTGCCGACTCAACATGCCTACCATTTTGGGGATTCTTTTGATTGGGGAGCTGGGAACACAGCTACACAAAACGAAAAACGGTAATTTGACCTAGCTGTACTTACAAGAAATTTGTGAAGGGTCATTGTACTGTAGATTAGTTATATTCAATGGACAAAGAAATATGTCTATAGTGCGAAGAGTGCAACTGTCGGTCTTTAGTGGAGTGCCTGATAGTTAACAGTTGGCGAATAATTTAATTAAAGAGTTTAATTAATTATTCACGAACCGTTGAAACTTCAAGCTATAGGTCCATGAGGTCCCTTCGGTAGCTCATCGGATTTTATGAGAATCAAGTTTTGGATTCTTTTGAATTGTTCAAATTAATTGCGGAAATTAATTATATATGATATAATTAAGTTTATGTAATTATATATGATATAATTACTATAATGTATTTGATACATTATAATATAAAGAACTTATGAGATGAATTAAATATTTGAATATGATTCAAATGTTAATTATATGAATTAGATTCATATAATTAAAATATATGATTTATTTTAAATACCATAAGAGAGAGAAAAGAAACTATATGTTATATGTTATATATGATATAATATATGATTTCATAATATATAATAAGTTGATTATTATATATATTTGTTATAATTTTTAATTGTGAATTAAAATTATTTATTAATTATTTTATTATTAAATAATTTTTCAATTATTTAATTTTAAAGTAATTAAAGGGAGGGAGTTACAACTTTTTCCCCATCTTTTTCTGTCCACCACTCACGTAAAAAGTGGTGGAGGGCCCTCTTTCATATACCTGCAAAAAGAAAAGAACCATACAGAAATAGGTTGCTCTTTGTAAAGTTTGTTTGTTTTTTTTTTTTTTTTTTTTTTTGTGGCTTCCCAAGGTTATTCTCTAAAAATTTTTCCTTCTCCCTCAATCCCAAAACACTCTAGAGCCTACACCTCCTAGATTCTCATCAGAGAATATTGACGACTCATTCGTGATAGTGTTCGAGGGATTCGATTGAATAATGTGTTCAAGGGTAAGATTTCCTAAACCTTTTTGGTTTGAATTTTTGGCTTTTAGCATTTTGTATGATTTATTTTTCCCCAAATGCATATGCTGTAAAAATTGTTTTTCTTTTAAAAAATGATTGGGAATTGGGAGATCCACTTCCGTTGCGGTCCCCTTCACAGTGGTTCCTTCATTTTAGACTTTATTCGTGGTGACAACATTTACCTCCGCTTCTCGTCCCTTAAATTTCAAGAGATACTGATAAATCTAAAACTTATTGAGAAAAGTAGTCAAGTTATATTCTATCTTGTTCATTATCGCATTTGTGCGGAACTGTAAGAAGCTCTTCGAAAGAGACTCTAGAATAAAACTAACTTGACTTTTCTCATCTATGACAACTCTGTTTACTTCTGCCACGTTGAAATGGACCATCATGTCCAGGACATGTTCTCTAACAGAGGTCCCTTCTTTCATACGACAATTATAAATGTACTTGATGGCATTAGGTCTAAGGGAGAAGGATAACTGTTCAAATATCCCCCCGCAGAGAATCCGTAATCTCTTCAGCGGTTCGCATACTATCATGTTTCTTAGCCAAGACACCAGATATGCTGGCAAGAATGTTGACTTTGGCTTTTTAATTCACCCTTATCCACTTGTCATATGTATCCCGAACAGTTTGGTTTGCGTTTGAGCTGGGGTTTGGATGACACTCAGTTAAAACAAACCTAAGGTCATCGATTACCAATATCGTATTTAAGTTTGATTTCCACGTAGCATAATTGTCTCAATTAAGTTTCTCGGAAGCAAGTAATTGTACTAATGAGCTAGTCATGCTAAAAATATAAACAAATTCTATTAATGAATTGCTATTGACCTTTTTAATATTATCCAATACGGTTTAGCAAAGATAATAATGTACTCATCATTATTCTTATTGCAACGATACTTAAAAGGTTTAGAACAACATCCACCGAGGGGCAGTTTGCTACTCCTCCTTTGGATTGAGACAATCTCAGATAATCACTATTATCAGAGTAACTTATACTCCAATAGATCTTTTAGCAATCAGTTATTTGGTCGAGAATATACTAACACTTAGTAATTCTCATGCGACCCGCCATTATCAGACCCCAGATGTCGGCCTCAACAATGCTATCGAATTAGAGAGTCAAAGTTGGGAATCGATCTAAGAGACCCTATTCATTTCTGGAGTTTGAGTTGTTACGAATCCCATGTTACAACCCTTCAAGGGGATAGTTGCTGAAAAAACAACTAGCTAAAGCCGACTAAAAATGACAACAAGCGCAACATGGGAATCTCACGGTCGAACCTAATGGAGGAGACCGTAGGATGTGTTGACTGTTGGAGTTTATATCCCAAATCTCATGTATCTTGTGTTTTGTAAAGACAAATTACATATCTAAAAAAATTAGAGGTATTTTATTGATGTTTAAACTACGTTAATTCAATAAAATAAATTAAGGTTCAAGGTTATTTGATGAAACTTATACATGTATGTGAAGATATACAAGTGGATCATGTTTAAGTGATAACTGAAATGGTTTGTAGTATATGGATAAGGCTGGGTACCTTATCCTGATGACACTACAAATACGACCCGCTTTGTAGATGTTATCATTGTTGTAAAGTGCTACAAATGATCTGGTCTTGATCATTCATATGGAGACATGCAAACGAGGGTGTTCTATACAAACAGTTTGTATAAGACCGGACCACGAAATGAATAAACTATCTATATAACACTATTGATAGAAGAGACTTACATTTCACTAGGATGACCATAGGTGACTTGACCTTAATCCTGAGTGAGTTGTAAACTCTTGGTTATGAGGGTAATCCTTTGATTTGTATGGGTGAGAATGTCCATATTTGCTGACTCAATAAGCCTACCATTTTATGAATATGTTCGAGTAGGGAGCTAGGAACATAGCTACACAAGATGGAACTCACTTCTTTTTGTCCTTAGGGGAAGTAGATAAATTGCCCCCTTAATAGCTGATTCCAGGTCTTGAACATTGAGGCTTAAACCTCTCACTGGCTTGAGAGGTATTAGTTTATAGTTGAACTATAAACTCTTTATTCATTAGAGGGATCAGTGGTACTTAAAGAGTTAGATATAACTATAGGGGTAAAACAGTAATTTGATCCAACTATAGTTACGAGTGATTTGTGAAAGGTTGACTGACTGTTGATGGGTTATATCCTTGGAAATAGAAATATATCTACTTTGTGAAGAGTGCAAATATCGGTATTTAGTGGAGTACCCGATAGTTATTGAATATTAATTAATTTAATTAATTAATCTCAAATCATTGGAGTCTCTAATTTGTAGGTCCACAAGATTCCATTGTTAGCTGACTAGAGGAAAAGAGAAATGATGTGAATTGTTCAAATCAATTGATGGAATAATATATTAGTGAGATTAATATGATATGGTTAATTATAGACCATATCTATAATTGAGAGAGATATTTGAATAGGATTCAAGTATTAAATTCTCACGAATTTGATTCATAAAAAATTAATTAATTAATTTTGAGAGGTGGAGATAGATAAACATATGATGTTTATTGATTAATTAAATATATATTAAATTAGATTTAATATGATTATTTAATTAATGGGATAATTAATTACATAATGGTTATTTAGTTCAATTAAGCCTAAGGGTAATTTATGAAAGCTATGGAGAAAGTCTCCGTATAAATTCATCATTTTGCCCAAATTAGGAAGAGGGTGATTTTCATTTGATGACACCCTAGCCTTCAAATCATTTTGCTCTCAAAATTTCTCTTCTCCATATTCTCTATTCTTCTTCCTCAACCAAGGTGTAAAAAACTACTCTTCTCCCCTTGATTCTTAGAGAATAACGAGGTCTCACTTATGGTGGTGTCTATTGTTCATTGGAGAATCGTTCCGGAGAAGACAACAAGGAAATCATGAAGAGTTCGGGAATCGACGAAGGTATGTGATATTCTTCTTCTCCTTTTCTTTTCTACTATTCAAATAACATGCTAGTTTATTAAATGTTTATTCCCTGTTTGGTTATGTTTCTGTGTTGATTTTGTTTCATTTAAACTAAAAGAACGAAATGCAAGGCGTTCACATGCTTTCGCTTGGGATTCGATCCCTTTATCGACATACTTCCTTCTCCCACTTACTATGAACAACTTTCCCTATCCACCTTGTTATTGACCCATACAAACACTTTTCGAGCGGAAGTCACTTCCAGGGTGACTCAAAGCCAAACATGGATCTCATAGTGTGAACTCTTAGAGATGTGAGAGTTATAATATATCGTATATATTGTTAATCTCCCATTGAACTGTTCTAAATGACTGGGTACACTTTTACTTAGGCATATATTTTGGCTAGTTAAACATACTCTAAGTTTAGGTGGTTTTTTTTAGTATAACGTTTATACTGGATTTAAACCTATGATGTCTAGGTGATAAACCTTTTAAAATCTCACATCGTTCATGCATGCTCATAAAACCGAGTTAACCTAACTCATACACCAACTCAATCCCCAGGTAGCAGGTATTTCGTCAACCATAAGTTTAAATACCTCCAACCTTAGATAGGATTTCACCGGATGAATTATTGTTGCAACCATTAGTTTTACAAGATATCGACCTATTTTAACTATTAAAGTAGAATTGCTTGCATTCCGTTAACCCTAAGTGAGCATGATTTTATCTTTGTTATAGATTTTAAAGTCTATCTCATTTTGTAACACTTATAACATAGACAAAAGACCTATAACATGCATCTAACATGCTTTATATAAAAATTATATAAACATCCATTCCAAGCATTAATATAACAACTTATATCATAGATCATAGAATCCTAAACATGCATACTATACATTATAACACTTATAATATACTTTCAATGCATGCTACATGCTTATTCTATGGTGGGATTTTAAATCTACATTGCATACAATATCCACACAGTAGATAAATTATTTAATTCATACATTCACAATGCATAATTAAATAAATCACACTAAAATGGACCGGTTTTGGCATCCTAATCTAGCTAAAAACTAAAATATTATAAAAAATAAACGACAAACTATCTCAAACCACCTTTAAAAACTTCGAACCAGCCCGAACCGCTTGAAAACCACCCGAACCGGCCTTCAAAACAACAAAATCGAGTTGAATTGACTGGAAACTGTCTGAACTGGTCCAACCAACCTCTAACCCGGGGAGCCAAGCTCAAATCACGGAGTCAGGTATGGATGTGGGTTGGTTGGAGTTTCAGACGCAGGCTCAGGTCGGGTGGAGCTGCGGATGCAGACCTGTCTCTTATACACATCTAGATGTGTATAAGAGACAGGGAGAGGAGATAATGATAATTGTTCTGTCTCCAACCCTATATATATAGGACAAGTGGGAGATTGTTGGGGTTGATGCCCCAAAGTCTCTGTCATGTAGTTTGTAAACAGTTTGTACGAACGCTTGTGTTGTTAATATATGGTATTTACTTCACATATTGTATTTTTGCTCAGTTACTTGTTTTATTTACTTTACCACAAACCAATAAACATAAAATCCCTGGTTATTTATATGTGACTCAAGCATGTATGTGGTGACATACAAGTGGATCATGTATTGAGTGATAACCAAAATGGTCTGTAGTATATGGATATATGAGGGAAGCCTTATTCTGGTAACAACACTACGGATGCGGCCTGCTTTGTCAAATGGTCACAAGTGTTATGACTTGTCACAGATGGTCTGATCCTGATCATTCGTGTTGGGGACATGCGAGCGGGGGCGTCCTATACAAAGAGTTTGTATAAGACCTGACCACGAAGTGTTAACGTCTCGTTATATAATACCGTTCATGACAGAAACTTCACTTCCTAGGATGACTATAGGTAACATGACCTCAATCCTAAGTGAGTTGGGAACTCTTGCAATTGAGGGTCCTTTGATTTGTATGGGTGCGAGTGGCTAGATCGTCAACTCAAACCTACCATTTTGGAGATTCGTCTGATTTGTGAGCTGGGAACTCAGCTACACAAGATGTAGTTCACTCCTTCCCCAAGGCAGGGGCAAGTAGATAGATAGCTCCCTTAAGGGCTGATTCTTGAACGATGTGGTGTCACACACATTCTCTTGGCCCAAGGGGTGTTCACACATAGTTGGACTATGTTGTATTGTTCATTAGAAGGATCAATGGTACTTAAGGAGTGATATGTAACTATAGGGGCAACGCGGTAATTTGGCCCAGTTGTACTTACGAGCATCTGTGAAGGGTCATCGTACTCATGATTGGTTATATTCGATGGACACAGAAATATATCTGTGGTAAGAAGAGTTCAGTGTTGGTCTTTAGTGGAATGTCAGATAGTTAACGAATGGTGGATCTCGTGGCTAAAGAGTTTAGTCAGCTATTCGCGGACCATTGGAGCTTCGAGCCACAGGTTCATTAGGTTCTCTGGGTAGCTTGGATAAAGTCGAGAACCAATATTTGGGTTAATTTGAAATGTTTAAATTGACAAGAGGAAGTTCGATTATATACGATATAATTGAATTGGTTATATATATATGATATAATTGGCTAAATGTATGAGATACATTATTTTAGAGAAAATTAGATATAAATATGATTTATATCAAGTAGAGGAGAAAATACTATAGTAGATATGTGATATCAAACTATAGGATAAAAATATAATATGATTATATTTATTAATTAATTAGTTGATTAATTATATGATAATTAATCCAAAATTCACGTTCGGACGTGGGTTAGTGGGGCAACGTCGGTTATTGTAACCGATGAGTTAAAATGAAAATAGTTTTCATTTTGATGAATCGTCCAAAGAATTCGAGAGAGCGTGTTGTTGAGAATAAAAAATGATCACTTAAAGATAATTGAGAGGCTATGTGATAACACTCTCCGCCTAAACGATCGTCTTCCTCGCGCTTAAACGATCGCACATTATCGCCTACACGATCGCATAGCTTCTCTAAACGATCATACAGTGTGTCGTTTTTGCAAAACGATCGTATACCTTTTCCTAAACGATCGTTCAGTAAATCCTACATGATTATGTAGCTTCTCCTAAACGATAAGCATTTCTGCTATGCGATAGCGTCTTCTTCCCTCCCACTTGTTTATCGCCTATACGATTTGTGTTTCCTCCTTCCACTACTAAATTCATCAAAGACCACCCTTTGGGTTTTCACTCCGAGAATACCCGGGTCTTTTTAGTGGTGGTGTCGTCCCCGTTGCGGTTGTGAGTTTGCGGTTGTTCATGCTATTGTTGTGGACGTTCTTGCTGGACGTTGGTTGATCAGGTGGAGGGTTCCGCTGCTTAGAGTGTTGAAGTATGAAGAACGTCTTCAACTGGTATGACACTCTTTCCCTTGTTATTTTCTTGTTCAAAGCATGCCGATAATTAGTGTTTGTTTGCATAACTGTTTGTATGAATATATAATGTTGTATTTCGGTCATTGTGAGATCGGAGCGATCCGAACGCGTTCATGAAACTCTTCGGTAAGAGATCCTTCAATTGGTATCAGAGCCAGGTTCTGATACTCCGATTTCATCTGTTGCAACGAAATGAGATTTACATTCATGGTGGGTGCATTTCTACACTGTTTAATGGTTAAATTTGCTGTGGATGTGCAGATTAATAGATGTTTTCATGATGATTAGCCTCAATTTGATTTAGATCCTTTTACATTTGTGATTGTTTGTAAAGGCCCCTGCGTTTTTGGGCATTAATAATCGTTATCGAGTTTGTATTCAAATTTTTTTGAAGTTTTGAGTTGTTCATCGAAGTTCTGAATTAGCCTCGATACTTTGAAGAAGGAGGCAATCTAGGGTTGATTGCATCGTGCAGAAGATGTGCTACATGATCACTGTTGATCGCATCGTAAAGATGAAGGAGTACGCGATCGCTGTTGAACACATCGGTTAAACAATGGGGTATGCGATCAAGAGTTGATCGTATCGTTTTGACGATCGGGTACGCGATCGCTAAGTATCGTGTCGTATAAACAATGAGATGCTCGCGGATCGTTTAACACGTGCGCGCGCTAGACGATCATTTAGGTCAGTTATGTATAATAATAATAGCATGTTTGCTATAGTATAAGGGTGAATGATAGCTTGTTTGCTTGGTTGTTACGCATTATATAAAAGTTATGTATAGTAATGATCAGATATTGCATGAAACATGACACATAGGTTATTTTATAAATGTTATAAATGCCTCGTTGTGCACAATGGTTTTAGTTGTTTCTTTTTAAAAGTTAAAGAGAAATTAGAACTAGAAGAAATAAGAAAGACATGCATGCTCACTTAGATTTAATTCATGGTTTTAAAGTGTTTAAAACTTTGAGCACATAAACCTAAGATCACGTTTCTAATACGTTTAGCAACCCTAAGGCTTTAATCTTTTAATCAATTTAATAGGATTAAATTGACTAATAAAAGGTTAAAGTGTAGCAAATCTATCTATAAGGGACCTTTTGTCTAAGGCGGGTTCTGTCTAGGCTGGGGTATTTAAGTTGACGAAAATGTAACACCCCTACTTGGGAACTTACCTAGAAAGGTGAATTAGATAGATTTGATGCATGCATGCAAGTTAAGAACAGTCCATTAAAGTGTTTAAATATGACTACTTGAAGTTGTTCATATTTCATAGACAAACATTGTTTATGAGCAGAGTTTAAAAAGACGACTTAGACTAAAATAGTAGCCAGATTGTCTAGGTTAATAAATCCCTAGGTAGAACATTCATGGGAGGTACTTGGGGCATAAGATGCTTTATTTAAACCTTTCACGTTTCTTCTAAATAGTCCACACTGTGAGATCTACCCTCGTCCTTGCGGTACCTTTGGTGTGTCCCCCCAACGGATGGTGTTTGGGTAGATCAATATCAAGGTGAATGGAGAAAGTGTTCATAGTAAGTGGGAATGGGAAGTGCGACAACATATCCCTTGATCTTCCTCGTTAGGTTGAATAAATTTACTGCGCATCGCCTCGAGGCACCCTGGGAGTGTCCCCCCTAAAGGATGACAGTTTTGCGCGTTTTTTTTATTTGATCTCCTGTAAGAGGATAAGGTAACTTAGTCTCTTTTCCTAATCTGTTTCTTCCCTACGGTGGTCTCATTAAGGCAGGACTCTAGCACTGAAAGCGAGGGGTTACACTTATGCGGAATAGTTAAAGGTTAAAGATTCTGGACCGAAAAATGATGGTTGTTAGGTTCAGTTCCAAGAGTTGGTTCTGCCTAATGGTTGGGAATGTCTCATCCCAACGAAGAGGTAACTGATCACCCCACCGGTGGTGTTTGTCTTGCCTCACTGGGGCATCATTGCAAAATAAAAGTCTATAACTTAGGGTACTTGAAACTGTTTTGCAAAACAGATTGGTTTAAAAGTGGTTTAGCAAAATTCTAATAAAATTTTGTTTGTATTTTCAACAACATTTTCAAAATGGCAACAACCACATTGGTATTGCTAAGTGCCGAAAAACTTACTGGCGATAATTTTGCAACATGGAAACACACGATCACGACGATCTTGATCATCGAGGATCTCATGTTCGCTTTCACGGAGGCTTGTCCTCCTATTCCAACTCCTAATGCTGCACGAAATGTTCGGGAGGCATACGAACGATTGACAAAGGTGAATGAGAAGGCTTGAGCCTACATCTTGGCAAGTCTTTTTGAAGTCTTGGCCAAGAAACATGAGCCTATGGTTTCGGTGTGTGAGATCATGGACTCCCTGCGAGGGATGTTTGGACAGCCGTCTGAATAGCTTATGCATGAGACTCTTAAATACATATTCAACTCCAAAATAGAAGAAGACACCTCTGTTCGTGAACATGTGCTTAACATGATGGTCCACTTTTAGGTGGTGGAGTTGAATGGGTCTACCATCGATGAGGGCAGCCAGGTTAGCATAATTCTACATTCTTTGCTGGAGAGCTTCCTGCACTTTGTTAGCAATGTGATTCTTAACAAAGTGAAATACAACCTTATAACTCTCCTCAACTAGTTATAGATATACCAATCTTTACTGAAAAGTAAGGAGAGATAGAAGAGTGAGGCAAATGTTGTTTCATCCTCTAGGACGTTCCATAGAGGTTCAACCTCAGGAACAAAGTCTGCACCTTTTGTTTCTAACTCTGCAAAGGGGAAGAAGAAGAAGGGTGGTAAGGGAAAAGGGAAGGCACCTACTAACCCATCGCCTGTCGCCTCAAGTTGGTGTCCACAAGTTGCTAAGGAAAAGTGTTTCCACTGCAACCAAGATGGATACTGGAAGAGGAACTGTCCTTGGTATTTGAAAGAGAAGAAAGCAGCCAAGGCTAAGGCCAAGGTCGATAAAGGTAAATGTGATTTACTTGTGCTTGAAACTTGTTTAGTGGAGAATGATGATTTTGCCTGGATAGTTGATTCAGGCGCCACTAACCATGTTTGTTCTTCTTTACAGGGGATTAGATCTTGGTGACAGCTAGATGTTGATGAGTGTGATTTACACGATGTATATATATTTTGCTAAGGCCAAGGTCGATAAAGGTAAATTTGATTTACATGATGTATATATTGTTCCTAAACTAAAGAGGAACCTTATTTCTATAAAGTGTTTATTGCAATGTAAATATACTATCTCGTTTAATGTGGATAAAACATTTATTCATAAAGATGGTGTTTTATTTGCACAATAAATCTGGAATCAAATTTATATGTGCTAAGGTCGTTAGCCATTAATTCCCTCCATAATACTGAATTGTTTAGAACTGTCGTAACTCAATCAAAACGTCGACGAATTTCTCCAAAAGAAAATGCTCAACTTTGACATCTTCATTTATGGCACATCAATCTCAATACGATTGAGAGATTGGTGAAGAATGGACTTCTAAGTAAGTTAGAATAAAATTCTTTACCAGTGTGCGAATCTTGCCTTGAGAGTAAGATGAAAAAACGACCTTTTACTGGAAAAGGTTATAGAGCCAAGAAGCCTCTTGAGTTAGTACATTCTGACCTTTGTAGTCCTATGAATGTGCGAGCCCGAGGTGGCTGTGAGTATTTTATCAGTTTCATTGATGATTACTCAAGGTACGGGTATGTTTATCTTATGTAACGGAAGTCTGAATCCTTTGAAAAGTTTAAAGAGTTCAAGGCTGAAGTTGAAAACGTATTGGATAGATAGATTAAAACACTTCGATCGGATCGAGGTGGAGAGTTTTTGGACTTGGTATTCTAGGACTATTTGATAGAACATGGAATCGTTTCCCAACTCTCAACGTCGAGTACACCTCAGTAGAGTGGTGTAGTGGAGAGGAGAAATAGAACCTTGTTAGATATGGTCCGCTCGATGATGAGTTACGCTTTCTTACCGGACTCGTTTTGGGATTTCGCAGTGGGACTGTGGTATACATACTCAACTGTGTTCCCTCTAAGAGTGTTGCAAGAACACCTCTGGAGTTGTGGAACGGGCGTAAAGCTAGTTTACGTCACTTCCGCATTTGGGGTTGCCCTGCACATGTGCTTGAGGCTAATCCCAAGAAGTTGGAACCACTGTCGAGGTTATGCCTCTTTGTAGGCTACCCCAAAGGTACACGAGGGGGTTATTTTTATGATCCGACGGAAAATGGGTTGTTGTTTTAAAAAAACGCTACTTTCCTTGAGGAGGATCATATAAGGGAGCACAGTCGACGAAGCAAAGTCGTGTTGCGTGAGCTTTCCAATGAAACTACTAAAACTTTAACAAGAGTTGTTGAAGAGCCTGCTACATCAACAAGAGTTTTTTATGGGAGTTCATCCAGTAGGTTGGTTCCACCTTTAGAGTTGAGGGAACCTCGATGTAGTGAGAGGGTTGCGAACCCACCCGTTCGCTATCTGGGTTTCACAGAAATCCTTGCTATGGTAGCAGATGATAACGTTGAGGATCCGTTGTCTTATAAGAAGGCAATGAAGGATGTTGACTGGGATGAATGGGTCAAGGCCATGGATTTCGAGATGGAGTCAATATACTTCAACTCAATATGGGATCTTGTAGATCAGCTAACTGAATCGGTTCATTTATGAACTGAAACAGACGTCTCGATCTTGGAACATATGGTTTGATACTGCGATTAAGTTGTATGGCTTTGACCAAAACGTTGATGAGACTTGTGTCTACAAGAAGATCATCAACGCTTCCGTAGTCTTTTTAGTCTTGTATGTAGACGATATCCTATTCATTGGGAATGATGTAGGTCTACTGACTGCAATTAAGAACTGACTAGCGACCCCATTCCAAATGAAAGATCTGGGAGAGGCTCAGTTTGTTCTAGGTATGTAGATCTTTTGGGATCGTAAGAACAAAGTACTAGCACTGTCTCAGGCATCGTACATTGACAAGATGTTGCTCAAGTACTCGATGCAGGACTCTAGGAGGGGCCTACTGCTGTTCAGATATGGAGTCACTTTATCTGTGGACATGTGTCCTAAGACACCTCAAGAGGTTGAGGAGATAAGATGGATCAGTCTAACTCAGGCCATTTTGATGTTGCTGACCCGTTTACGAAGGCTCTCACGGCTATAGTGTTTGAGGGTCACCTACAGAGCATGGGTTTACAGGATCGCCCGCGGTTGAACTAGGACAAGTGGGAGATTTTCTTGTACGGGCTTTTATGCCCTAGTTTATTGTTTTGTACTAGTTTTTTTGTACACCCCACTTCACTTTAGGACAAATGGGAGATTGTTGAGGTTGATGCCCTAAAGTCTCGTGTCCTGTAGTTTGTAAACAGTTTGTACAAACGCTTGTGTTGTTAATATAGGATATTTACTTCACATCTTGTATTTTTGCTCAATTACTTGTTTTATTTGCTTTACCACAAACCAATAAACATAAAATATCTGGTTATCTGTATGTGACTCAAGCATGTATGTGGTGACATACAAGTGGATCATGTCTTGAGTGATAACCAAAATGGTCTGTAGTATATGGATATAGGAGGAAAATCTTATCCTGGTAACGCTACGGATGCGACCCACTTTATAGAATGGTCACAAGTGTTGTGACTTGTCACAGATGGTCTAATTTTGATCATTCGTGTTGGGGACATACGAGCGGAGGCATCCTATACAAAGAGTTTGTATAAGACCTGACCACGAAGTGTTAACATCTCGTTATATAACACCATTCATGATAGAGACTTTACTTCACTAGGATGATCATAGGTAACATGACCTCAATTTAGAGTGAGTTGGGAGCTCCTGCCATTGAGGACGGTCCTTTGATTTGTATGAGTGCGAGTGGCTAAATCGCCGATTCAAACCTACCATTTTAGGAATTCATCTGATTTGGAAGCTGAGAACTCAACTACACAAGATGGAATTCATTCCTTACCCGAGGTAGGGGCAAGTAGATAGATAGCTCCCTTAAGGGCTGATTCTTGAACGATGTGGCGCCACACACCTTCTCTTGGCCCGAGAGGTGTTCACACATAGTTGGACTATGTTGTATTATTCATTAGAGGGATCAGTGGTACTTAAGGAGTGAGATGTAACTATGGAGGCAAAACGGTAATTTGACCTAGCTGTACTTACGAGCATCTGTGAAGGGTTATCGTACTCATGATTGGTTATATCCGATGGACACAAAAATATATCTGTGGTAAGAAGAGTTTAGCTATCGGTCTTTAATGGAATGCCAGATAGTTAACAGATGGTGGATCTCATGGCTAAAGTGTTTAGTCAGCTATTCACGTACCGTCGGAGCTTCGAGCCATAGATCCATAAGGTCCCTTTGGTATCTTGGATAAAAGTTGAGAATCAGTTTTTGGGTCAATTTGAAATATTCAAATTGACAAGAGGGAGTTCGATTATATATTATATAATTGAACTAGTTAATTATATATGATATGATTGACTAAATGTATAAGATACATTATTTTAGAGGAAATTAGATATAAATATGATTTATATCAAGTAGAGGAGAAAACACTGTAGTTATTATATGATATCAAACTATAGGTTAAGAATAAAATATGATTATATTCATTATTTTAATAATTAAGCGGTTATGAGATAATTGGCCGAAGTTTTCTCCGGATTCATGCGAAAGTGGGAAGTTGAATTCAGTTCTAGTAACTGAAGAATAAAATAAAAATTGTTTTCATTTTGAAAAAGACACGCTAAATCGCTCACGGTGTGAAAGCCTTGCATCACTTAGTGTTGAGAGCCTATACGATAGTGCCTGCCTTTCTAAACGATCACACACCCGCATTTACTAAACGATCGCTTGGCGAAGCATAACTAAACGATCGCTTACCTGTTGATAGACGATCGTTTAGCGATTATTACATGATCGTGTACCCTGACCTAAATGACCAAGCACTCGACTATATGATAGTCTTCCCGTTTCTCCCACTTGCTTGTTCGTAGTACACAATTGCTTTTCCTCCTCCCCTATACCAATTCCATCAAAGTCCACCATTTAGATTCTCACTTTGAGAATACTGAGGGCTTCGAGTGGTGGTGTCATCCCCGTCATTTAGTATTCGTGGGCTGCTGTTCGTGTAGACGACCGTGGTGGTGCTAGGCAATTGCTTGCTGGACGAGTAGGAACGAGAGGAGTTTGTTTACGTTGGACCGAGTTCTATTGAAGAAAGTCTTCAACTGGTACGTTCTCTCGGTCTTTCGTATTTATCTTTTAAAGCATGCCGGTAATTAGTGTTTACAATGCATATCTGTATGTTAGAATATATGTATGGAAATTCTGTCACAATGAAATCGGAAAGATCTGCTTTCGCTCATAGGTACTCTTGTATAAGAGTTCCTTCAAGTGGGTGGTGGTTATTTTTGGTAAGTAGAAAAGAAAAAGTTTCTTCTTCTTCTTGCTAAGGCTTGTTGGACAAATTTGACAGTAAAAAAAAAATGACAGAAGAGTTCTTTGTATTTGAGTTTTTTTAGAGAGTTCTCAATCTTTCCTCATCTCCATTAAGTTTTCCCTCATAACCAAAATAGTCAGAGCCCACCACTCCTGAGTTCTCACCTTGAAAGTACCAAGGAAACATTGCATATACAAACGTACTTGCATATACATACATACAAAATTGCGTATACATACCCACTTTACATACATATAGACATACGCACCATGAGTTTTGAGTTTTTGGATGTATGTATGTAAACTTTTTGTAAAGTACATATGTTTGTGTTTTTGGATTCACCATTGCATATACATACGTATGTACGTACATACGTATGCACACACATACATACGTACGAACAATTTTTGGAGCAAATCGCTAGAGTTGTACTTTAGATTGCTTTAGAAAATGGTACTTTAGATGCCCTGTAAAGATGTGTTTCTAAAATTTGGCACCACTTTTTTGCCCTTTCTTTTTCTTATATATAAATACTTTTTCTTTAGTTTTTATTTTATAATTAAAATGATTCAGTATATTTTATATTTCATAATAAAAAAACTATTTGTTGAATCTCAAAGTTGGACTAATGACAAATCGTCATGTCATTTCTCAAATTAATAACAAAATTATAAATGATTGAGTTTGAGACTAATTAAAAATTGACATGTATCCCAATTGAAATTGAAAACATAAATTAGCAATCCCGATGATGTCACATATTTTCATCATGATCGTTGGATCAAGTAAAATAAGAAATATTTAGATGGATAGCCTAATCTACCATCTTTATTTAAAAAATATCCAGAATTTTAAATTATTTCAAACTTAAACTAGATTTCAACTTATTTTTTTGGACCAATTTAACTTTATGCCCATTTATAGGGGTGTTTGTCGGTTGGGTTGAAGTACTTTTTAACTCAACCCAATTGGGTTATAAGTTTCATCAACCCAAATAACCCTTATTAAATAATTAACCCAACCCAACCTAACCATGAAGCACTTGGATTGAGTTGGTTCGAGTTACTCAGATCATTTATTTAATTTTTTATTATAACAATAAGTAAAATGTTAATATGTGTAAAAATTTTATTTAATTATTTTCAAATATCGAATTATGATTAAGAACACAATTTCAATTTATATTAGGAATTTTTCTTTCCAAAATGCTAAAAATTATATTTAGCCGTTGTTGGAGAATGAATAATCTAAAATTATTCATGAAACTAAATAAAATTAAAATAAATATATACATATATAATTGTAAAAGACGTACTTTATAAAAATTAATAAGAAGTTTGAGTTGGGTTATTAGTTGAACTCATGAACTCACCCAACCGATAAAATTTTCATTTATTTGAACCCTACCAAACCCAAGTGAGTTTACAACCTAACCAAACCGGTTTGGGTTGGGTTGATAGAGTTTTTCAAGTCATCGGGTTTTTGAAGGATATTTGTAATAAATTGAATGATAAGGGAAAAAAAATCTAAAAATATAGAACTTCTTAAAAATATTTACAAATATGGAAGTGTTGACTTTTGAATTTTTTTCTAATTTTCAATTTTGTCCTCCCTTGTTTTGTTGCATGCTTTCTTCTTCCATTTTTTTTTAATTTTTTAATTTTCTTTCCTATTCTCTAGATTTTTTTCTTTCCTTTCTTCCCTTTTTCAATATATTTTTTTTAATCTTCTTTCATTTTTCTCATTTATTTTATTTTATTTTCTTTCTCCGAATTTTATTATTTTAATTTTCTTTTCTTTCTCCAATTTTCTTTTATTTTCTTTTCTTTCTCCAGCTTTTGCTTCCATCTCCCCAATCTCCTTTTCTCTCCAAACATTATATAATACATAAATACTATCAGTGATATTGTTTACATTGATAGCAATAGAAAATATCATCGACAGTAGTTATCAATGATATCCTTTACGACTATCAATATAGAAGGATATCATTCTATACCTATATGCATCAATGACGATATACTAACACGCTACATGAATCAACAAATTAATCAAAAGACCATGATTATTTACAAACAAGTATAACGTGATATCAAATTCAAACAACAAAAAGCATCAAAACATTACCATTGATGGAAACATATTAACAATAGTCACTATTTGGCTAAGATTGATTGAAACATATCATGATAGCAACTAGTATCCGATTTCTCAAATTGAAAACTATAACTAATAGCATTATCACTAATAACAGTTATCAATGATAGGAACCGATAGCACATTTTTCGAATTGAAAGATATTACTGATATAACTATTAGTTGCTATCACTAATAGCAGCTATTAGTGATATTCGTTGATAGCGGCATCATTGATAGCAACTGATAGCAGCTATTAGTCATAGCAACTGATAGTACATTTCTTAAATTGAAAGTTATCATTGCTTGCAGTAGCTATAATTGAAAGTTATAGTGATAGCTACTGATAGCAGCTATCAGTGATAGCCATTGATAACAAATTTCTCAAATTGAAAGCTATAACTGATAGCCTTCAATTTGAGAAAACTGGGAAGCAGCGCACAAAATGGTGATTGAATGTCGGTTTTTTGGTCTTTTACTATTTTTGTTCTATATATACAATTATTTTATCATTGTGCTACATATTCTATTATTTTGAACTTGAATTCTATTTATGCAACTAGCCATTTTTTGAACACCCCTACCAATTTATCTCTCCTCATTGAATACATTAATAAACATTTAGATCTTTCCTTCATTGAAATTATACTTTAACTTGATTCAATAATTAATGATAGATTTTCCATTATTGGCATCAATACCCATATATTTATTTCCTTTATTTTTGTAAGATCCCAAGAAATTAGGAACCATTTTTTCCTTATTATTTGGTCAATAGAAATTATACCGACGGACATTCAATGGGTTGTTCATGTCTATTTGGAGAATACCATTCCAAATTGTTGGTTTTATATTCAGAAATATGCTTGAATAAATATGATTTGTTTTAATATCATAAATTAATATTCACACAAGACTTTTGAAGAAATTTACTTTGTAAAAATTTTGTATTGATTTCAGTATAGTATAGTCGATACAATCTCTAATGTTTGATTCTTTGATGCCTTCTCTCAAATAAGGGATAGAGTTTAAAATTTCTAATTCTTCAATCTTCAAGGAGTTTCTTTGAACTTCAATCTTCTGGAATTCAAGGAAGTTTTAATCTTCCAAGTCTTCAATCTTCACAAGGTTGTAATCTTGAGATCGATTTGAACTTCAAACTTTTGGAATTCAAGGAAATTTTAATCTTCTAAGTCTTCGGTCTTTAGAAGGTGGTAATCTCAAGATCGATCAGAACTTCAAAGTCTTGAGAACTTCACAGCTTTAGTCTTGATCTCTAGACCTTCAACACTTCATTGCCAATTCTTCCAACCTCCTCTAAAATGAAAGAGGAAGGTCTCTATTTATGGAGGAATTTCATGGGCGTGAGCTGGAGCCCATTTACTTTTGGGTTATTGGGCTAAAGTTTGAGCTTGGGCCCAGTCTTTTCCTTGACCCAAATTTTCACTGTAAGCTTGAACGATTTTGGACCGGGGTGGTTTTAATTACTCGGTCCGATCCAATCCATGATTTAAAGCCCAATCGAACCTCCGACCAAACTTATTGATCGTTGTCTAAGTCTCATTGCCGTTGAAGTTGGCCAGATGGAAGACACTTGCATCTTATAATTGGTTGAAATTTCTACTCCAACAAATACCCCTTTCAAAATTCATGCACATTCATGTGTGGGTAAATTTCGAAAACATTGTATGCTTTTAGCTATGATTTCCATTTAGTTCATCAAAATATGAATTTAGCTCATAGTTTTATTTGCTTGACACACTTTATGCCGAGTAAACAAAAGTTGAATTTTAGCCAAAATATTGACCTTTTCGATTTTGGAGTAAACTTTTATGTGAACTAAAGTAGAAAACTTATGCACCACCTTAATTGCAAATTTGGAGTAGTATCCCAGATTTTGCTAATCTTATCTGGATTTGGAATATACTCAATTCTAATACGAATTTGAAGTAAGAATTTTGACTTCGTCTTTCCACTTTCATTGGATGTCTTGTTGGATGCTTGAAGTGTGTCTGTATTTTGATTTGAGGCATCAATTATCTTTTTTTTTCTTTTCTTAATTTGGTTGATACCCAAACCTTGGCTTAAATTTAGAATAGTAATTTTTGTATTATTCCGATTTTGACTTAACATTCGTCAAATTTTGACCTGGGAATATTTAGTTTTGAATTTAGTCCAAAAGTTTGGTTTAATTAAACTTCATGAAACTTTGAAATATTGTAACACATCTCCTTTTTGTCTTGAAACTTCATGAAGCTTTAAATCCAAAAGTTTGCTTAGCACTTGATTGGGAGTGGAATCACGATCTTTAACTAAAATTAAGTTACCCTAACTGTCCAAAAACAATTGAAGAATTTGGTTGAGAAAATCTTGTCTACCAGTTTTATTTGAATTTGAAAATTGGTTGCGATTTGATATCACTTCTCTATAAATAGAAATAAAATCATAGCTTCAATTCTTCAATTCTTCCGGTGCCTTTCTTTTAATTGAAGGTTTGATGCACATTTGATCTGATTTTTTTTTTTCTTTTGCAAATTTCATTGAATTGCAATTAGTATTACAGAAAAAAAAAATATACATATTGTCACTGTAAAACTGGAATGTTCTGAGTATTGAATGCTTTCAATGGCGTTTCTTACTGCCACCCGTTTTCTTACTTTTATTATTATTCTTTTTCCTCCTTTTCTTCTACCTTTACCGCCCATTTCCTTTCCAAAGTCAATATTCCTAGAAGAGGCTGGACGTAGAAGATGCTTGACATCATGAACACCATGTTAAAAAAAAAAAACTTCACCCGACTTAAGAACCCGCTCCTCCGGTTTGCGCCTTCCCAAAGATCTTCTAGAGTTGCTACTACTAGCCATGCAACCAAATTGTTTAACATCCGAACATTCTTGTACCATTTTTTTGTTATCTTTCCTTCTGCTTCTTAGCTTCTGATTTTTTTAGCTATCGGGAATCAAAACCCCACCGCCGTCAATCGAGCCTCCGCCGTCGACGGACACCAATTAACGTCCTTTTTTAGCCTCAATTGTCGTCGTTATCAGCCATGAGCGGCGTTGTCTGTCGCGGATGGTGGTGGATGCTCAGCGTTTTGTCGTTTTTTTTCTTCTGGCCGCTGGCCACCAACATGCCATCATCGTCTGCCAAGGAAGGTGGCGACGTTCCTCCCTCTCTGCCGTTGAGATTAAGTAAGAGGGAGGGTGCAGAGAGTGATAAAAGAGAGAGAGAAATTGAGGAGAGGGCGGCGGTGAAGGATGAAGAAAAAGAAAAGGAGGTGGCAGTAGATTAGATTTTATTTTTTTATTTTTTTATTTTATTTTATTTTATTTTTTTAAATTCCAATTCCAATTTTAATTAGCTTTTCCCATGTTTTTTTAGCCTTCTTTTTAGTATTGTTACTTTACTTTCTCCCCCTCATTTTTAACGTTGTTCTTCTAGTTGTATTTTCTTTATTTCCTCTTTTTTACCCCTATATTGGTTTTTTTTTTCCTTTTTTGTTTTATATTTTTCTTTATTAAATTCTTTTACAACTACTTTTTAACAAAAGAATTGGATTTGTCATTTCTTTTTTTTTTTTTTTTTATTATCTCCCATAGGCTTTAACAAATAACTTTTGTATGGATGATCGGATCATCATTTGCTGACCCTTCCACCCTAGAGAGGTGTAGGTGTGGATCGGATCATCATTTGCTGACCCCTCCACCCTAGGGAGGAGTGGTCTGGATCATCATACCCCAATGGATATCCGAGGTCCAAAGATGGCCAATTTTTCTAAATTTATTTTAGAGAATATGAAGCACGAGAACCAATCCATAAAAGTTTACATTAGACATAGATCATTGTCTCAAGTGTTTTTACTAACCCGCACATTGGAGCCATGCAACCACATTACATCGAGCCATGCAACCACATTACATCGGGTTACAGGAATTGGTGGTTGATAAAACATGGGAGTTATTTTGAGGATAACATACACTACTTAAATAGCACTATTTTTGCTAAATTGAAAAATCAGCTCCCACCCTCCAGAAAGATGTTCATAAAAAAGAGAGTCATAGTAATAGTGACCATCATTGAAGAAGCCTAATGATGATTTTTTTGAAAGAGTTTCAAGTGCCTCATAATTTATTTATTTTCTCTTTTCTTCTTTTGTAGTCACCTGTAGGAACTTGTGGAGCAAATCTTTAATGGGAGCTTATGCTTTGGATTTATCCATCGAAAAGGTTGTTACTTGTAAATCGCCGCTAGTTGAAACAACTAGACAACCCTTACGACCCCTTAACATTTTTGAAGAAATTTGACGTGGTAAACAGAAAGTAGGCTTCGAGAGTGTTGAAGCTTTAGACCATTCGCCTGAAGAGTTTTAAAGTACTTTAAATAGAGAAAATCGTGTCCCTCTTGGTCCCTTTAAGATTTCTGAGCCAAATTTCAAACTTCTATCAGAAGGAAGCCTTATCTATGTGGAAGCATATTCAAGACAAGATTGTGCGTATTCCTTTTGAGCACATACCAAGTCTTGAATCAGAAATAGCAACGACATTTTTCGGCATTTTCAAGATTCATAAGAGCAATTTGGCTCCTCTTCATGAATTTGTAAATAGTTATCTTAAAAGGATATATAATTTCAACTTGGTGCAATCTTCATATTTCACATAATTGTCTTCAGCTGACAAGGACCATTGATTCGCTGTGAAGACATCTTGTATGACAGAAGCCTTAACTTTGATAAGCCAACTATGAGAAAGATAAGCAAGTTGCCCAATTATCCTTGGAAAAGAAGTAACTAGAAATCAAACTTCAAAGTCTAAATGCTAAGTTTAGGAAGTTGTCAGTTTTTCTTGTGAGAAAAAGGAGGCAATAGACGGAAAAGAACTTAGTTGCCAAAATCCAGAAAGAAATCAATACTCTTGAGAGCACCCTTACTATAATTGATGCGGTTATTGAAGCTTTAGCTATAGTTCATAAAAACATGGAGACTGCACACGAAGAGTTAAAAGACTTCAATTGAAGCTTTAGCTATAGTTCATAAAAACATGGAGACTGCACACGAAGAGTTAAAAGACTTCAAGTGGAACTTTGACTTTAACACTCTCCCCCCTCTTTTTGTCCGTGCACTTAAATTTTATTTTAAGTTTCCTATGTACCCTTTATGATAATGGAATTAAGTCATAATGTAGTTCAATACAATTATTTTTTGGGCCGTTCACCTTTTAAGCTCATACAGGCTATGAGCAGCACTTATAATCTTTTAAGAAATTTTTCATTGACTGGGAAACTCTTAATCCATCTCGATTGATGATCTTTTATGCTCCATTCGTGTAAACCTCTTCAACAACATATGGCCCGTCCTATTTAGATGTGAACTTATTCTCTATATGTCTTGTGATAATAGGTCTTCTTTTGAAGGCATAACTTGGCACTGTCTTCAATAGTCAGCCCTTCTTGGACTTCCATCCTTAGTGATGGAATCTCTCTCTCCAATGGGAGAACAGCTTCCACTCTATAAACAAGAGATTATGGTGTAACTTCGGTAGAAGTACGATAAGTGGTTCGATAAGCGCATAATGCTTCATTGATTCTTTCTTGCCAATCCCTTTTTGTCTTGGAGACTATCTTCTTGAGTAGATTACACTGAATTTTGTTAAATGTCTCTACCATTTTGTTTGCTGCAGCATTCTACATAAAAGACTTATACTATTTGAAGTTAAACTTCTCACGCAACTTATCCATTAAAGTATTCACAAATTGTCTTTCATTATCTGTCACGATACAATGAGGAATGCCATATTGGTAAATGATGTGTGTTCAGACAAAGTTTACAATATTTTCCTTTTCGGCTTCTTTTAATGGCATAACTTTGGTTCATCTTGAAAAATAATCAGTCTCTGCAAGGATATAAGAGTGCCCACTGATGACATAGGTGTTATGGGTCCAACCAGGTTGAGTCCCTAAGCTTCAAAAAGCCATAAAGCTACTGTTGGATGAAGAGGCTCTGGTGGTTGATGTATGAAATTTTCATGGAACTGACAAGATTCACAACACTTTGCATACTGCATTGAATCGTGGATCATTATGGGCCAATAGTAACCCGTTCTTTTTAATTGATGTTGGAGCTTTGGTCCAGACTGATGAGCGCCACAGATGCCTAAATGTCCTTCTTCTAAGGTTTTTGTTAATTCTTCTTTCCCGAGGCATCAGAGAAAGAAACCTTCACATGAACATCAATAAAGTGTATCATTGTAGTAGATAAATCGAGGAGCTCTTCTTCGTATCTCAACTCTATGTCAAATATTAGTAGAAAGCTTTCCGTGTTCGAGATAATCTATAATAGGTTGATGTTAGTCTTCTTCTTCAATCACGTAAATAAATATCATATCGGTCTCTTCATTTTGACCTTCAGTTGGCGGAATAATCCATTTTTGACAAAGAGAGATGTTTATAGTGCATCTGCTCTCTTATTTTCTAATCTCGGTATATGTTCCAACATTACACCTTCGAACTTATCCATAAATCTCCTAGCATAAAGGAAGTAAGGCTTCAAATCCTCACGTTTTGCACCACATTGGCGTGAGAGTTAATTTATAATTAACTTCGAATCTCGTATACTTCTATATATGTTATCCCAATTTCTAAAGCCATCTGTAACCCAATGATGAATGCTTGGTATTTAACAACGTTATTTGTGAAGGGATTGGAATTCTTCAAAGCGGTAGTAATTGAATGCATTAGTCTCTAATTTTTTTTTACATAACATACAAAATTCAGAGTGATAGAAACAGTTGATAAACATTATTAAATCAAGCATGCTACTATTGTGGAAATGGAGAAAAAGGATTAAACAATACATACCCTTGAGGATCAATATCTCCGCGTTTTCTCTCCATACAAACTTGCCCAATCTCTGCTTGATTTCCCAAACTCGGTACCACGAACACACCATACGAGATGAAGGGGACACCACCACGAGATCTTCCTTGTTATTTTCAAGGACAAGAATCACGTAGAGGTGTGGCCTTGTACTCAATTTTGACAAGAGGGAAGAAGAAAAATTGAGAGAATTTTTTGTCATAACTCTTCTGCATAACCTAGAGAGAAGGAAAATCAGAGAGAGAGCCAAAACACTTTTTCTTTCCACCACCTTTTGTTACATGAGAATGGGAGAGATTAAGAGAAGAGGGAGGTTGTAACTTATTTAATTAATTTTTTTTTAAAGAACTAAATTCAAATTCTCTCAAATAATTGAATTTGAATTTAATATATATGTATATATATATTAACTATTTTAATATATATATTTAAATTATATGTTATATCACATATAATATATAACATATAAGTTAATCTTATATCACATATAGCATAAACTATAGTTTATTTATCTCTCAAATAATCTAAGGTATCAATATGAATCATATTCATATTAATTTTAACTTATAGTTTTTATATGAATCACATTTATATAATAATAATTGAATCACATTCAAATAACAATCTTTCTCATCAAACTATATAAATTACCTATGAATCATATTCACATTAATTTTGATATATAGTTTTTATATGAATCATATTCATACAATTAATATTTAATCATATTAAATTTTTTATTTCTCTCATAAAACTATATAAATTTAATACGAAACATATTCACATTAAATTTTAGCGTATAGTTTTTATATGAATCATATTCATATAACTAATATTTGAATCATAATGTGCATATTTATTTCTCTTATCAAATTATATATATAATCTATATATATTATTTAATTGTATCTTATACAATTCATTCACTTTAAACAATTTGAACAATTCAAATTAAACCAAAATTACTTTAATTCTCATTAGTCCTTATTAAGCCGATGGGAGGACCTTATGAACCTGTAGATTGAAGCTCCAAATGATATGAGACTAATTGATTTAATTTTTAAATAAAATTAATCAACATTCATTAATTGTTAGTCGCTCCACTAAAGACTGACAGCTGCACTCTTCGCACTACAAATATATTTCTATGTTCATATAATCAATCAACAATGCGTTGACTCTTCATTAATTGCTCGTAAATACAAGTGAGTCAAATTATTTACCCCTATAGTTACATGTAACTCCTTAAATACCATTGATTCCTCTAATGAATAATTAGTCATAGTCCAACTATGACTTAACCTCTCTCGGGTCAGGAGAGTGTGAGGCATCTCATTGTTCAAGCCCCGGAATCAGTCCTGAAGGGAGCAATTTATCTTCTTACCCTAACATTAGGGAATGAGTGAATTCCTTCTTATGTAGCGGTGTTCCCAGTCCCCTAATTAGACAAATCCCCAAAATGATAGGCATACTGAGTCGGTGAAACTGACATCTATTACCCATCCAGATCAAAGAACTACCCTCATAGATAGAAGTTTACAACTCACTCAAGATTAAGGTCAAGTCACCTATGGTCATCCTGGTGAAAAGTTGGCTCTTTTAGTAACAGTGTTATGAAGAGAGACTCAATATTTCGTGGTCCGGTCTTATATAAACACTTTGTATAGAATACCCCGCTCATATGTCTCCACATGAATGATCAGGATCAGATCATTTGTAACACTTTATAACAATTGTAATGTTTACAAAATGGGTCGTATCAGTAGTGTTACCAAGATAAGGCAGTCAACCTTATCCATATACTACAGACCATTTAGGTTATCACTTAAACATGATCCACCTGTATGTTTCCATATACGTGTTTAAGTTACATCATATAACCTTGGGTCTTAGTTTAATGGATTATTACATAAGTTACATAAAACTAATCAACCATTGATTCAATTAACATATAACTACGAGGCTTTAGGGCATACATCTCAACAATTTGAACACAACTCACTGAGTGTGAAGTTATACGGAAACATGTGCTTACAATGTCGACGCTGGCTCCACCTTTTTGTGTTGCACCATCAAAGTACATAGTCCAAGGCTCTCTCCTTTCGACATAAAATATTTCTTCATTAGAAAAGTCTTCATATATTTTCCAAATTTGATAGGATCAGATGATTAGTCAAGAAATTTGCCAATGCTTGACCTTTAACTGCCTTCTAGGGTATATACACAATATCGTATTGTTGAAGGATAATTTTGCATTTAGCAAGCATCCTGAGATGATTGCCTAAATAGGATATACTTGATAGGGTTAGCCTTTGCGAACAAGTGTACAGTGAAGGCTTGCATATATATCTCAACTTATCTATTGTAAAGAACGAAAAGGAGACACATCTTCTCAATTGGAGAATAATTTAGCTCATCTCCAGCTATAATTATGAGAAATTTGTGAAGGGTTGACTCACTATTGATTTGTTATATCCATGGATACAGAAATAAATCTATAGTGCGAAGAGTACAACTATCGGTCTTTAGTAGAATGACTAGTAGTTAATGAAAATTGATTAATTAAATTACATAGTTTTATCAATTAATCTTATATCATTGGAACCTCTAATATGTAGGTCCATAAGGTCTCTTATTTAGCTCACTAAAGGATATATAAGAGGAATGACTTAAATTGTTCAAATCAATTTCATATTAATGAGATTAGTATAATATGGTTAATCATAGACGTGATCTATAATTAAGAGAGAGAAATATTTGAATAAGATTCAATTATTAGAAAGATGTATACATATAAATATGTGATAATTATATGGTGATTAATTCTATATTAAATATGATTTAGTATAGTCGTTTAATTGATTAATTCTCGAGAAGTAGAGATAAATAAACATGTGATGTTTATTTATTTATTAATTAGTTATATATATTAAATTGGATTTAATATATATGGTTATTTAATTATTGGACTAATTAATTAATTAAATTTTATTTAATTAAATTAGAACTAGAGTAGGAATAAGAAAGAAGAAGGGGTCACCCTTCCTTTCTATAAATAGGTTTTCATGGCCCATATTTGTAACATAGTTGAAGGGAATTCTGAATCCTAGTCTCCTACTACTTCTCTCAAAATCCCTCTTATTTTCTCTACTTCTTCTTCCTTTTCTAGGTCTTGGAGACCACACATCCAATTCTTGGGATCCTAAAGAATAATAAGGTTTCACTTACGGTGGTGTCCCTTGATCATTGAAGAGACGTTTCTGAAGAAAATGCCGAAGAAATCATGATGAATTTGGGAATCTACAAAGGTAAGATTTAGCTCTTCCGTCTTTTCTTCTTTCAATGCATGCTAATCTTGATTGTTCATCTATTATGTTATTATTTTTATACTACATATTGTTTATATAAAATCGAAAACAAAATTACAAGACAACCACATGCTTTTGCTTGGGATTCGATCCCTTCACATATGATGTTTATTTAATTAATTAACTATATACATTAAATTATATTTAATATATCTAGTTATTTATTATGTTTGCTAATTAATCAAATAAATATTATTTGATTAACTGAACCCTAAAGAAAAATATGGAAATACTTGGAGAAGGGTTAGAAGGGGTAAAATCCTTATCCATATAAATTGTTTCTTTTGCCCAAATTAAAAAAGAGGAATTCATTTTTGTAGACACTTAGCCTCCAAATTATCCCAAAAATTCTCTCAACACTCTTCTACCCTTGGACTCCAAGAGAATATTGAGGTCTCTCTTACGGTGATGTTCATTGTTCGTTGAAGATACGTTGCGGAGGAAAAGCTTGGGATTTTCGTGAAGATAAAGGAATCTACAAAGGTAAGAAAATGTTCTTTTTCCCTTTTCTTCTTACTAAAAGGCATGTTGAATGTATAAATATGATTATCCTCTATTTTGGTTGTTCTTTTCTGATTTTATTTCATATTACCAAAAAATCGAAATGCAAGGCATTAACACGCTTTCACTCAGAATTCGATCCCTTTACATCAAAAGGAGATGCTCCCAGGGCACCTCGAGGTCATGCAATAAGGTCTCAAGATGCAAACGAATGAAGAAGATTGCATAACATGTTGACACACATCCCTCTCCCATTTATTATAAACACTCTCTCAATTCACCTTGATATTGACCCATGCAAACACCATCCAGAGGTGGGACACTCCCAGAATGTAAACCCTGTACTCCATTTTTCCTACATAAGTGAGTAACAAGCGTGTTAAGTAAAACTATGGAAGAAGTGAAATAAAGTAGAAAGATGGAGGAAGAAAATTCTAAGTGTTGGAAATACTTAGTCGGTGAGTTTTAGATAATATAACAAATGAAAGTTGGCTAAGTATGGAAGCCAAGTGTAGGTATGTGTCGATGAAGAAGTGTAGACGCATGAGGTTGTGTGTGTAGCAACCAAGGCTTATAGAGGCTAAGTGTTGAAGATAAGGGTGAACTATGCGTTGGTACTAAGGATGAACACATGAGTTGAAAAGCATGATGCATTGATAAGGCTTGCGGTAGCCAAGGGGCTTGCGAGGTTATTTGGGCGTTAAAGAAAGCCAAAGTGTGGCGAAGAGAAAAGTTATATGTAGCAAAACGTGCAACAGCCTCAAGTGTGTGCGAGCATAGGTGTTGGGCATTGAAGATGCGCGTGCTGGACGATCATCTAGCAGATGAGTGGCGCTACACGATGAGGTAGGCGATCGTCTAGCAGATGAATGACGCTACACGATGAGGTAGACGATCGTCTAGTAGATGAATGGCGCTACACGATGTGGTAGTCGATCATCTAGCAGATGAGTGGCGTTACACGATGAGGTAAGAGATCGTCTAGCAGATGAGTGGCGCTACGCGATGAGGTAGGCGATCATGCAGCAAATGTGCGGAGCTAAGCGATGCGGTAGGCGATCATGCGGTAAAGTGCGATGCTAGACGATACGAAGGGTCACGCTAAACAATAGCGCTATACGTTGGATGATATTGTTAAGCGATGGGGCATTGGCACTGCACGATCGGCATCAGCGCTAGATGATAAGCTGCACGAAAAGTGCTAGATGATAAGCGTTGGACACTAGACGATAGAGTATGTGATGTGCACAAGGCGTTGAAACTCGATGCACACTAAATTTATGTTATGAGGCAAAAGCCTAACGAGGGTTACGAAGGAAGGGAAGGGAAAAAAATTAATTGAAGAAACTCATTAATTGGAATTGGCCAGAAGCACTAAGTGTTGAATGAGGTGGCGGTTTGACCGTTGAACATGGGAGGCGGTAGAAAGTATAAAAGGAAGAGGAACTTTAGAAGCTCGATTAAATGACTTGAGAAAATTAAGTGAGATTGGTGCCATTTGAAAGATGGGAGAACCTAGATTTTGAGATTGTTTTTCTGGAGAAAGATCTCACGGGGAGAAGAACAAAAATTGAAGAATTTGCAGAAGGGACAGATTATCGGATTAATCAGAGCCCGGAGTGAAAATTGGAAGCTTCAAGCTAAATTACAAGGAATTTGGAGCTGAGAATTTAAGATAAGAAAGTTAACTTAATTCTAAACATGTTTGTAGAAGAAAGTTTCTTAAAAAAAGTTCTAGATTTTGAGTTATGAATTTTTGAATTTGAAATAGAGGACTGGCGCGTAAACAGACAGTTGCTTGGGAAGAATAAGCAAGCAGCTCACCATAGTGAGCGAGATAAGAAGATGAGCAAGAGCGAGAGCGAGATAAGAAAATGAGCGAGAGCGAGAGCGAGATAAGGAAGAGGTGGATCTCGCTAAGGATGAAAATCTCGCTGGTTTTGCGCTGAATTTCGCTGGGAAGTGGCAAATCTCACTGGAAAGGGGCAAATCTCGCTAGAAGTGGCCAAGAGGAGCCAAGAGAGGCATGTAAATCGTTAAGAACCCCGATGAGCTGTGAGTGACTCTAAATGCTTTACATGTTTTAATTAAATTGCTAATACTTATGAATATCTAGCAATGCATGTTTACTAAAAGCTATTTATTACAACTATTCTCAAATAGTTACCAAGCAACGCATCTCACATTAATTTTAGGTTTATGTTATGCTTTTCAATGAACATGAGAATGCGTTAGTATAGAATACTTTTGGGCAACTAAGTCATTAAGAGATAAGAATATACAAGTTTAGTATGAGTAGCTCAGTATTGAAGGACTAAATGAGAAGGTAGCTCAGTCTTAGATTTGAATAGCTCAGTACTGAAAAACTAGATGAGACGGTACTGAAGCTTAATATTAGATTTGAATTGCTCGATACTAAAGGACTCAGAGAAGGTATCCGAGCAGCTCGATACTGAAGGATACGAAGAAGGTATCTGCGCAGTAGTACCTAAGATATGACGGTACTTAAACTAAAATCACACAAATGTAAGAAAAGTTGTTATTGGTAATGTTGAGATCACTCCACACTAACTATGGATTGACATTGAGGAATTGAGTAAAGGTTCTCTCTCTCAACTAAGGATGCAAATTATGTTTTTAAGAAGTAAACAAAAGGATTCCGTCCCAGTTAAGTAGTAATGTAATGATAAAGAGTGAACAAAAGGGTCACTCTAGACTAATAGACTAAGGCATAGTCCAACAAAGCATGAAATAGTACTATGTAATGTTAATGATGACATGAATAATAGTTGCCAAGTTTATGTTTTCAATTAAAGCTTTTAGTTTTAATATCAAATTGATGTATGAAAGTTATGCTTCAAATGTTAGTCACTCACTGGGCTTCTAGCTCATGTTTTCAAATGTTTTCCTTTCAGGTAACGGTCAGTTCCCAAAAGACTTCTCTGTTGCTGCTCTACCACTCAAAGAGTCAGGTTGAAGGAAACTTAATTGAAGACCTGTATTAGTTAATACACATATGTATGTCATATAGGGACTAGTATTCTAGATGGGGCTCACTAAGTTGTAATATTCATGTAAAAACAGTGTTATGAAACCCTGTAATGTAAATGTGTTAAGTTCTGAGTTAATTAGTTCAGTATATTGATGAAATGTACGTATTCAGGGTTTGAGCAAATTTAACAGGTTAGATAGGCAGTAAGTGTCAGCAAAAGGGTTGGTAACTGCTGCAGTCATCACTCCATCCAGGTTAAGAGGGTAATCTGGAGCGAGGTGTAAGGTGCCTCAAGGCCAAGCATGAGTCTCACGGTGTGAATATTTAGAATGTGAATGAAAAAATTAACATATCGTATGTATCTTTTTTTCTCCCACTGAGTATTTTAAAAACTAGGGTTTCTTACTTGGGTAAATTCAACTAATTAGTTTATCTAAATGATTGTTAACTTTGCCCAATGTAACCATTACATTGGATGGTTTAACAATAATGATTCTTGTTTATTAAATACTTTAATAAACCTTAAGCATTCATTGCATGCTTATAAAATATTGGCCTAATTCACCTTCCAGGTTGGTTCCCAAGTAAGGGCATTCCGTTTCCACCAACTTAAATACCTTAGCCTAGACAGAACGTTCCTCAAACAAAGATCTCTTATAGGTAATTATTTTATAAATTTAATCTTTATGAAATTCATTTTAATCCTATTAAAATGAATTAAAAAGTAACCTATATCTAATCTCACTAGAAACGCTCTTAACATAAGTCTAAGTGAATTAATTTTAAATCATTTAAAAAAAACTTGGACCTATGTTAGCGTGCAACTCTTGTTATAAATTTTAATCTAATCCATTATACTTATAACCATTATAAAATAATGAAAATAAAATCTATAATTTACATCTAGTGACATTGATCAAATATAACAATTATATTTATCTAAGTAATATCATGCTCAATGCAATGTTTCTTTTCATCTAATAAAAATAACACTTATAATTATCATCCATGAAAATAAACATACATATATTTTCATTAAACAATATAACACTTATGTTATTACTTATGAAAATAATTTGCATGTTATCATACTATATAACACTTATATAAATGTTGCATGGACATGTCTTTTATTAATAATATAACACTTATATTAAACTAATGACACTTCATTAGACATGCATTTATAATGTAACTCTTATATTAAAAATACATGAGCATGCTTAATTAACCATACAATCAAATAATATCACATTTATATTAAAAAAATGCATGAAATATGTTTATCCTAAGGTGAGATTTTAAACTAGATGGCATACTTTATGCAACATTCAAAAAATTTAATTCAAATCATACATCTAATTCATAATTTAATTAAATAGCAAATATTGGACCAAATTTTGACACCCTAAAATTAATTAGATTAATATAACTAATTCATATTAATCTAATTAATTAAAAATAAATGAAATTACAAAAACAAGGGAAATTTGCTGCAAAAACCAGAGAAGGGACTCAAACTCACGATCGTTGGACTCCTTGGGTGTGCCTGTGAAGTTGGGAGCATCGTCACACGGGAGGGTAACGTCCTAAAGATTAGTGGCCGCCTCGCCTCACCTTGCAACGTCGCGACGCTGCAATCTAGAAACATCCTTTTGCAGTGTTTTTGTTTCGAACTTGCATCGAAAACCTTCGTTTTTCACCAATCTCTTAGGCTACTCTTGCTCCTCGATTGAAACGAACTTACAGACTCAATAGCAAAATTTAATTGTCCAAAAAATAACGAGCCCTTACATTTTAATTGCATTAAAATGAAAAGCTAAGTGCCAAAATTTATAGCATGAGTTCTATAAACTTTATTAAAGGTGCGAATGCGGGTTTGGGATTCATACTATCAATCAACCATGTCTTAGGTTCTCGTTGCAGGAGATCTTGGAACGTGCCCATTGTGTGAATGCACATTAAACACCAAACATTACAAAACCAACATTAAAAAACATAATGCAAACCCACCTACTATTCTGATTTTGTTTTTAAAAATCGAAAATGGTCTCTAATACCAATTGAAGGGAATCGAATTCCCGCGGAAACATTGGATCGCGATGCAATTTCAAAATTAGTTTTATGAAACAGAAAAATAGTAAACAATTTACACTAAACAGAGGATCAACATCAATATTAAGCATGCTATAGCAAGAGGAAGATAAGGGAAAAAGGATCTCACATTTGTCGAATCCCAATCTTCACGAATTTCTCTCGCTTTTCTTACAAACAACTCTTCAAGGATCAAGGATCAAGGACACTACCGCAAGAGTTACCTTGTTATTCTCTTGGATTCCAAGGGGCAGAAAGTGAAGGATTGTGAGGTCCGATGCACAAGCATGGATCGTGTTCCAATTTTTATTTTCACAGTGAATTAGAATTCAGAAGAATATTATGCACAGCCACAGATTTTATAATATACTATCGAATTCAAAAGAGAAAGGGATTAAGGGTTTGGATTTATACTTACAAAGAGAGTTGTGGGTTTTTCTATTGATTTTGGGAGAGGGAGAATCTAAAGATGAGAGAAAAAATTGATGGGGATTATCCATATGAGAATCACAAACCATTTGTGAATTTGGATGAGGAAGACAACTCCACTCCATCGACCCCCACTCTCACGATCTTTTTGTTGAGAGAATTAAGGGGAAAAAAGTTGTAACGTCCTTCCTTTAGTTTAAAATTTAATTTAATTATATATATATAACTATATGTAATATCAAATATAACACATAATTTATAGTTTTCATTTTGTATCAAATACAATATAATCTATAGTTTGATTTTTCTCAATAATATATAGTATTTAATATAAATCAAATTTATATTAAGTTTAATTATATGAATCTAATTCACATAATTAATATTTGAATCATATTCAAATATTTATTTTCTCTCAAATAAACTAATATTATAATGTATCAAATACATTATATTAATTATATCATATATATAATTAATTTAAATTTCATTATATCATATATGATTAATTCCTTCCATTAATTTGAACAATTCAAATTAATCCAAATTGATTCTCAATAATCCCAATTGAGCTACAGATGGGACCTTATGGACATGTAGATTGAAGCTCCAACGATACTTAAATAATTGATTAAACTCCTTTAATTAAATTATCCAACATTTATTAACTGTAATCACTTCACTAAAGATTGACAGCTGCACTCTTCGCACTACATATATATTTTTGTGTCCATTGGATATAACCAGTCAACAATGCGATAACCCTTCACAAATTGCTCGTAAGTATAATTAGGCCAAAATCATCGTTTTTCCCCTGTAGTTATATCTACTCTTTAAATACCACTGATCTCTCTAATGAACAATAAGTCATAGTCCAACTATGACCAACCCCTCTTGGGTCAAGAGAGGGTGTGGCGCTACATTGTTCAAGCCCCAGAATTAGCCCTCAAGGGAGCAATGTATCTACTTATCCCGACATTAGGGAATGAGTAAATTCTATTTTGTGTAACTATGTTCCCAACTTCCTAATCAAACGAATCCTTAAAATGGTAAGCATATTGAGTCGGCAAACTGACTACTTTCACCCATACAAATCAAAAGACTGCCTTCATAGGTCGGAGTTCATAACTCACTCAGAATTCAGGTCATGTCACCTATGGATATCCTGGTAAAATGGAAGTTTCTACTATTGACGGTGTTATAATGAGACTATTCATTTCATGGTCCGATCTTATACAAACTCTTTATATAGGATACCCTCACTCACACATCTCTATATGAATGATCAGGATCAGATCATTTGTAGTACTTTACAACACGTTGTAATAACTATAAAGTGGGTCATATCCATAGTGTCACCAGGATAAGGTACCCAGCCTTATCCATCTACTACTGACCATTTAGGTTATCATTTAAATATGATCCACCTCTACATACATGTTTAAATTACATAAAATAACCTAGGATTTTGTTTATTGGATTGAGTGTATGCTCATACAATAACAATTATTTTAATGATAACAATTTGTTTATACCAAGTTTACAACATACGAGAATACAAGAGAGATTTAGGACACCAATCCCAACAGAAAGGTGGTCTCTTCTAAATGGGTCATAAAGATGTATTTATATGGAGATAACCCCTTTCTCCAAGTTTTTCTTTTTCCATCTTTAAAGCTAATTAATTAAATTTAACTAATGGAAATTTATTTTAAATAACAAAACTGTTGAAAATATTTACAAATAATAGCAAAATATCACAGTCTATTTGCGATAAATCGTGATAGATTACTATCTATGTCTATCTATGTCATGATAGACACATATAGTAGTCTACAAATTAATAATGCATAAATTATTATACACGTGCAAACTTCTACAAATTTCAATTTAACAAAATTGACGATAAGAATTTGAATGGAAAATTTTCAAATAAATCTTAATTGAGAATCTAAATAAATTCATTTATGTAAATTTAGAGATTTAATAAATAAAATTACAAGTCTCACACGATATTTATCTAAATAAAACATAATGGAGGGATTAAATTGATACCAACCTCTAAATTTCAAGGTTTAATTGATAGAGTTATTAGCTTAAGGTTTAAATCGATAGTAAGAAATGTTGACGAAATAGGTTTAATTTTCAAAATAAAAAACTAAAAACAAAATGATTAACAAATGGGGCCTAAGTCTAGCAACTTTAGTAACTCTCCAAAATATAAAATAAAATAAAATCAAAATAATAATCGAAGCATATGTCAATATAACTCAAATGTGTAGTTACTTGACAAATTCAACCATAACTAATCAAATTGCAAAAAATTACGAATTTAACTTATGAAATTAAAATTTATAATTGAAACATCATCCAATTTGCTGTTTCGATTATGAAATTAATCTACATATATTAAATCTATTTTTATTTTTTGATATTGGATTTCAAATTAATCTACATATATTAAATCCATTTTTATTTTTTGATATTGGATTTCATTGTTCACTATTTCTAACTAACTTGTCATAAAATCCAATACAAACATGTGAACATAATTTTAATCAGTTATATATTTGGACATCTACAATTATATATAGATATGTGAACATTACGACTATCAAATCATTTAAAAAAAATCATAAGATCCCAAGTGGTTGAGTGTGTTTCAATAAATTTGTTGGTTTGATCTGGCTCATGTAACAAAGTAAAATGAGCATCATTCAATTAGTTCAATATGTCTTCGTCTATTATAACTTTGAAATTTGTAAAAGAAAAAAAATGTCAATAGGGTATAAATAAATTATGAACCTACAAGTAAAAAGAAGAGTAGTTATTTTTTTATGATGCATTCAGGTAGTTGGTAAAATATATAAAATTAATTTAATAACAGATCACTTTTAAAAAGATACTTAGGACATCTTTGTGAGTGATTTTAAAATGATTAAAATTAATTTTATCTTTTTTTTATTATTTTAAAATAATTTGAATCATCCAATTTTGATGGCATTGGATGAAAATTAAATTTAAAAGTTAAATATTAGTGTGTAAAAATCCATAATATATGGATTTTTTTAATTAAAAAACATCCAAATTAGCCATGTCATATGATTTTAATTGAAAAAAAACGCTCATTTATTTTATCTTTTTAATACAACATTACAAATTCAAGCTGGGTCTCCAACTTTTAGCTGAACTTATTATTTAAAAAGAAAAAAGTAACTGTTTTAATTCAACAATTAGTTGAATTATGTTTATTTGTTTATTATTATGCTTGGCATTCGTGTATTATTGATTTTTTTTTTAAAGAAAAAAAGTAATATAATTATTTGAACTTTTCAGAAAATCTATATCACAATTTGTTCATCATTATACCATGCAGCATAGCTAGCTAATATAGCATTCTTAATCTTTTCAATTATATCAGTATGGGGCCTATGAGCATCGACAGAAAATTTGAATATTTTCAATCTGACAATATATAAATTATTTTTTTTCTTTTTGAAAAAGTAGATGAAAACAGTAGATAAAACTATGGTCAATTTGTTAAGAGTATCCACTTCATTTTTGCATATCTCCATAATGATATGATATTATTTAGTTTTAACATAAAATGTCAATAATCTTTTTACACAAAAAGATCGTATATCATTGTATATAATTATTCTTGTTGCACCATAAACTATCACATGTATCGAAAAAGGAATTACGATTGTAGGTAGTTGTACTTATTCCAAATGATTTATTGATTTTTTATGATGGAGTGAATTTTAATTCTATGAGCTGAGAAGTATGATTATCGATGAATACAGTCTGTAAATTCTTCAAATGTCTTGTCATGAAATTTGTTAGATTTTGGCCATAAAATTAGAAGAGTAATTGTCCCAAATCGAAAAAGTTCAAGGAAATGATAAGCTCTAAACACTTTAAAAAAAGCCTATAACTTTGGTTTCAAATTGTCTCAATTAAAAACACTTTAAGCTTTCCATGTAAATTATATGTGATTATAATTAGGATCTTGGAGAGAATTCGGTGTGATAGTAACAATGTTCAAATAGTAGATTTCTTTTTGATGGGTTAAAAATTTTCTCCAAATTTAGAGTTTTTCGCTTAAATTCTTGTGTTTCCTTCTTTTAATTTATCAATTATTATTTTGTTTATTCCTGCAATAGTGGCAGCACATTTTTCCCAACAGCCCTCACTTATATTCTTATGATCTTTCTCTTATTTAAGCTTATGTAAGCTTATGTAAAAAATTTGTTTTATATATGTTTTTAATTAAATGGTTAGCTACGGTATATCTATATGTAATAAAGCTTTTATTCGGGATACCCATAATAAGGTGGTTCATTAAATTAGAGACTTAATTTAAAACTATATATGGATTACCCAAAAAGAGTGGCAAAGCTAGAAATTTTTGTTAAGATAAGCAAAATTAATAAAGAGGTTAAACTAGAATACAAGCATGTGTATGTGACTACATTAATCTGCATTCACTTATTGAAGTGGGAGGTTTAATTAATATGATAAAATTGAATTAGACCTACAAATCAAGCACTAATTTATAAAGCAAACTTTGCTCTTATTTTCATCAATACTTTACAAAATAAAATATTTGCTTTCTAAAAAGCAAATATTTCTTTATGTTATTAAAAGGGAAAAAAAAATCCCCCAAAGAAAAGCTAGGTAGTGTGTGTTTAATATATTAGAACATGGTGGTTCTATTTGATGACAAGACATGATTTGATGTTGTTTGGATGTATAGAAATAAAAAAAAAAGGTATAGTGGGGTGAATTGGAATTAAAAAGAAGCTTGTGGCTGATCTTTGAAGGGGTTTCACTAGTCCTTTGTCTTTAGTTCTAAAGCTTGTCTGTCTACATTTGTTGTGAAGATGACTAATGATATACATGTCTGTCCCTCTCAAACACCAAATGCCCAAAACTCCCAACCAAATTTTTTTTAAAAGATATACACAATGTCATTTGTTTGTGCTTTGTGTGAGATATCATGTGCTCTCTTTTGGATCATTTTCCATTTGTGGGTGCTCCACCTTTTTGTTTTAAATTATTGAAGGAAGTTGAAACCACACTGTTTATAATTTGTTCTTCGATAGTATATCTGATAAGACTGGTGATACACTGTTTTAATTCAAAGAGGTTGAGAAATTAAAGTTGTATGAATTGTTTGTCCATATGTTTTTCCATGACAACTAGATTATGTGATTGGATTATTTATGATGCATTAACTCATTCAAGTTGTTATATGTATTCATGACCTCCTGTACCCTAATCAAAAACCCTTTTCAATTATTTTCAAAAGTAAAGTATCATTTGAAGATTTTTCAAGTTTTATTTATTATTATTATTGTTATTTTGTATGGATACCAAGTTTTAAGTTCAACTTAAAATAGTAATTCCATAATTTTTGGGCCATGATATTTTAGTAAAATCAGCATCATAAGGTTTTAGTTTAATAATTTCTCTCTTTTAATAATGTTTTTTCACCATCAAATGTTCAAATCCACACGATAATTTGAGCATAATCCAATGATTAAGATACCTATATTTTTCTTTGAAATTGAAGATTCAAATTTCAATTTTCCACCCCAAATTTATTTTTTCCTCTTTTCACTCATTCATCCCTTCCTTTTCCCTACTCCTTGACCTTGATATTGCCTACCGACTAACTTCTAAAACGATGGGAAATGTCATCACAAACTTTTTAAACTTCAAAGACTAAAAATGTAATTTATTCAAAATGCTCTAATCTATCGTCTTTAACATGTTTGTATCTTTATCAATAAAAAAAAAAAGACAAAAAATATCTACTATAACTATGTTCCAAGAATTTTACATTTTAAAAAAAAATCATTTTATTTTTTATATTCTAAAAATAAAAATAGATGGCATCAAATTACTGTTACTACTTTCTAAATTTTCAAACACACTTAAAAAAAAAAAGAAAAGAAAAAGAAACGAAAAAGAAAAAATTGAGCCATTTAGTTGTTATCTTCTAATAACAATTCAATGTAAACTCAGAAAATTAAAGGAATGTTTGGGATACTTGGTTGAATTATAGAGTTAGAGTTAATATATTTGAGCTAGGAAATTTGTGTTTGGAGTACGTAATTGCAAGATGAAATTTTTTTACAAATGTGCAAAATAGGAAAAAAGAGAAAGAATAATGCAAACTTTGAATAGTATTTTACTATCGATGTTGGGTTGTTTAACACTAATTTATGAAGTTGGTAAACCAAACACCCTCCAAAAAATATAAATTTATTAAGAATTGACAATCAAAGATAAAGGAAAACATAAAGCAAAAGAGATCAACACATATTTAACATGGTTTAGTGAGACTCTCATACTTGATTGTTCGAAGTTCCACATTCCAAATTTAAGACATTCGAACAAAATTCATAATACTTACATTGTGACGATTTTCTGGAATAATTTTGACAATACCATACTACCATGAGCTTAACTACTCACATATGTGGAGCTCCATGATTTGTAAAGATTAGACATTCGAAAGATACTTCTTTTTCCCCTTTTAGGTCTCTCTCTCTCTCTTTCATTATTAGTGGGAGACCGTGTAAGAGAATAAGCGTTTCTAGGCAAAAAAGATATGGCATTTGATCTTCTTCCGCCATGGAATTTATAGTTATATCAAAAGATTCAAAACAACTTCCCCCTCTCTTTTTCTCTGTTTCTTCTTTCAATTGAGATTATTGGGTTTTCATACTTTCAATTTGAATAATGGAAGAGTCCAAATTTCAACTAAAATAATGGGTTTTCCATTCTGATTCTGCAACTTTACTCCATATCTTCCATCCCACCACAACCCCTCTTTCTCTCTTCTCTCTCTCTCTCCATTTATTTCCTCTGTCGAATCTTACCCACTCCATAACCAGTAAAGGCTATGGAAACCCACCTCCACCTCCCTCCTCTCTGGCCCTTCTCGCTTCTACCCTCTGCTTCTCACTGTTGCTGCCATATCCTTCAACGCACAGATTAGCCCTCAAGGGCACTTCAGATTCTTCAACCCCATATGTATGTCACCTCTAAATTTCAACCCCCTTCTAGTGTTTTCTTCTGTTTTTGCCTGATTTCAATGTTGCCCCACTTCTTTGATTCTGCTCTGCTTTCTTTTGAGGTGTTTTGTTTATGATGATGAGATGAAATCACTTCTTTTCTGGGTAATGATTAATCCCTTGGTTTTTTTTTTGTTTGTTACTTAGAATTGTTTCTGGGTTTTTAACTTTTTTCCCTTTGCATTACTGGGACTGCTGAGGTTAGTGATTGTGTGTTTTGCTCTGCTTCCATGGTACCTTTTGTTGTGGCCTTGTGCAGTTCTGTGAGCTGTTTTTAGTGTGCGAGTTTATGGTTGGTGTGTTAGTTTAGAGTATAAAAAAGAAGTTTCTATAAATCTAGGTTTATGCAGAGATTTGTAAATGTGTAGTTTGGGATTAACAATTCATATTACCAATCCTAAGTTTGGCTTCTTGATCTCAAGTTATTGGAACTTAATCCCTGAATCAAAGACTGGTAGAGTTCATTTCTGGCTCTATACCTATTTCTTGTTCTTTATTAGTTCAAATTCAAAGGTATTTATAGTAAAAACACTGCAGAAGTGTTGAGACTTGTGACTTTTACATGGATCCATAGCAAAAGGCAGATCGAGTATTTGATTTCTTTCTCAAATAAAAATGAAAAAAATCATAATAAAACTTCTCTGTATTATATGTTATAGCCCATTAGTTTAAACCCTTTTAGGTTAAGGGGTGATTTAACATGGCTTTAAAGCTTCCTCCCCATTTCTTTTGAGTAGTTCATATATTGAGCCTCTTAATTCCAATTGTTTCCAAGTTTGACATATGAGAGAAATGTTGGATGTATCAAATGATTTAATTTGAGAAAAATACATGTCCTTTTTTATCCCTATACTTAACTCAGACATTGAATTTTAAACTTCATCAAATTTAGCCTTGAACTTGGTTACATGATGAAATTTATATTCTCATTTAGTTAAGGTTTCTTTTTTCTTTTTCTTCTTTTAAGATTTAGACTATCTACTGGTGTTCTTGTGACTAGACAAGACCCTTTTTGTGTATATTTATCTTGTGGTTGTGTTAGATACTTTTTATTGGGTCTGGATATTTTGTTGTTGACCTCATGCACTTTTACTCGATTTTCTGGTAAGGTACAACTTACAAATGTCTTTTTATGTTTTGGTGGGGGTGTTCAGTATTTAGGTGCTCTGGTTTTGAGTGTTTTGTTAGTTAAATCTTGTTTGGTTTATTGATTGGTTCATAGGCAAGGTTCTTTAGTTTTGAGGACGTGTTAATTAATTTTACCTCTTAATCAAGTTAGAGGGTTAGGGTTCAATCACAATTACAAACATAAAAATTGACCCACTAAGTATAGGGAGGTAATATGAAACTATCTTTTAAATATATCCTATCTGATCAACTTAAGCCATTGGACCTATTGGTAATTTAATAAATGTTTCAATATCATATAAGATCTAAACAAATAAGTTGCTCAAATATGGAAGATATGAATAGCATTGGCATTTCTTTGCATTTTCCTTCCCATTATTATGCAATGCAGGTCAAGAGCCTGATAACTGGTAGCATCATTAACTTATATAATTGTTTTTGCATTTTGCGATTCTGAACACAGAAGGAAAAAGAGTGATTATTTGTTTTGGAAGCCTCTGGTTCTTTACTTTCACCACTATTCATCCAAATATGGAAGCTTTAAACTTAAACCTTGAAGCTGCAAAAGATTCAGAGCCCAGCAGCAGTCAAGAAGAAAATCCCGATCACTCCAACACTGCCACTACCACATCTTCCTGTCCACCAAGCTCGAGTAAAGTAGTCGTTGCCAACACAATCCCCATTTCACTTGACTTGACACTTCAGTTTAACTCCAATGATATTGATTCAAAGGGCGATGGCGAGATTCATGGGGAAACAAGTAACAAATCATCACCTTCAACAATGCCAAGAGTTTTTTCTTGCAATTACTGTCGACGCAAGTTCTTTAGCTCACAGGCACTTGGTGGGCATCAAAATGCACACAAAAGAGAAAGGACAATGGCTAAACGTGTAACTCGGATGGGAATGTTCTTCGACAGATACGGTAGCTTGGCTTCTCTGCCACTTCATGGCTCAGCTCTTAGATCCCTTGGCATTGAAGCTCATGGTGCTCTACACCAAACAGTTCTAGCTTCAGATCAGAGGCCTTATCCTGGTAGGAGTGTCGGAGCAAAGTTTGAGCAGAGCTCTTTTGGATTCCCAACATTCATCGAGGACTACGATGACGATGTGGGGATGTTTTGGCCAGGAAGTTTCAGGCAGGTGGCTGCTAAAGTTGATAACAACTTAGGTCCTTTGAAAACCACAGTTCAAAATTCAAATCCAGAGTTTGGGAAAACAATGCCTCCACCAAGAACAGAAGCAGCATCATCATCACCTGATCTCACTTTGAGGCTTTAGTAAGTAATTTTCTCTTTGATGCCTTCTCCTTAATGTATCAACTTTTGTAAAGTGGGATGATGTCTGCCATTGTCTGCCATCTTTTAGTGGCTCTAAGCTTATGAATGATTGAATAAATCTTCAATTTTTTTTCTCATTGCCTTTAATATCCAAGTCTAAAATAAGCTTTTTGATTCCTTTTTCTTTCCAATTTTTGTCCATTAATTCCAAAAGCTTCTATTCTAATCTCTTCATTATTTGGATAATTGAACTGATACTTTTTCTGTCAAATCGAACGACGTAAAGTATAGTTGGAGCTTCTAATGTAGCAGTTGATCCTGATTGTGACAGCATTTTGTTGGAATGTTGATTGATGAGTGAGACTGAACTTAAACTACTGTTATGTGACATGAGATTGAGTTGAGGAATTTGATGAGAAGTAGAAATGACAGCATATTCTTACTGTTGATAATATAACGACTCGATAATCTCTCTTGTACCTATCGGGTTTTAAGTTGGATATCATCATCAACTTGAGATCTAATATTCGGATTGTTGGAAAATTCTTCTTTATTTATATACATATTATATACGTGCATACGTTAAGAAACTGAATACATGTGATTATAGTTAAGTTAATGAGATGAAGTTGTTTGATTTATGGATAGTTTTGAATTGGTGGGATTAATGGGTTGGTATTGAGTTGAGTTAAACTTTCTAAATCAAGCCTCAACTTTTTTTGAAGTGCGCATATTAATTTTTGGTAATATGGATGTTTCCTTTACAACAATTTTTATTTTTAGGCATTTCTTTTCTTAGATATGGTCCTTTACTCATCATTTCTTTGTTTTATGTTACATTTTAGAATTAACTTTTAATATCTAAACCAAATTGGAAAACCCAGAAATAAAATTCTCGAAATAATTTTGGTAGTCAAATTTCAAAAGAATAAATTTCCAGTTTATACTAAGTTTGAAACTGAAAATAAAAATAATTATGAAATCTAAGGTTATTTTATTAAATATGATACAGAAAATTATAAATTAATATATTGCAATAAAAAGCTCGTCTAATATCACAACCAAACACAATTTAAGAAATTCGAATTATATAACTATTTGAGACTCTATCCTATATATTTATTTTAATGAGTTGAGAATTGAGATTTTATATATTAAATATTAAAGATGGAATTATAGTTTAAAATGTCAATCGAAATCGATGGCCTCGAAATTTTGGTTGGGGAAATTTTATTTTTTCTCAATTTCGACCGTTTCTCAAATTTTCAATAATATTTCGATTCCCTCCATTTCGACCAATTTCAAGAAATTTTGACACTTCAAAAAATTTATTACGTTAGTTGAGTTCAAGTTTTTCAATGTTATGATTTGGTTACACGTAATTCTATAATTTCACATGCGAATATCATTTTTTATATGTTATTTTTTTAATTTCCAATTTTTCTCAAATTTTAGCTTTTTTTTTACGCAAAACTTTGCTTTCTAAAGAAATTGTATTTGAAAAAACCACAAAAATAGCATATATGTATTTTTAATCTTATTCAAATTTTTAATTAAATTTTCAAATCGTTTTACCGTAAATTGAATTGATGTGAGTTTTTTTTTATTTAATAATTCAAAACTTTTATATGTTTCAAATTATTTGATTTCAAAATATTTTTAAACTTAATATTATGTGTGTAATTATTTTTTATTTTTTTAATTTTTTGCTCTCGCATAACATTTACACAAATATTTATAATAGACATCTAAATGATGTCTGACTTTATAGAAATTGTGATTAAAAATAGTCAATTATAGTCTAATTAAGTCAAAACCAAAGTTTCATTAACTAGTTATAACAATTTCCATCCATTTCTAATTTACATATTTTTTTCTGAATTTTTCATCAATATCAAAAATTTCTTCGATGTTTTCATAAAATCGAAACTTCGATATTTTTATTGATATCAATATTTCGAACTTTGGATGGAATTGAAACTAAATAAAGAATATTTATTGAAAATTCCATTAAAAAACAAGAAAGAGAGAGAGAGAATATTTATTGGAAATGGGTAATGGGGACGTCGTGTCGGCATAAGATCACGACTCACGAGTCATGAACGACAAGACGGCGCCCAATTGAAGCAAATTGACGGAAGTACCCTTCCCTTCCACCACTTGACTACACGTGCCTTTTCTTTTTCTTATTCTTATTCTTTTCTTATCTTTTCTTTCCTTCTTTTTTGAATTTTTTAAATACAGTTTTTTCATAGAAATTTTTAAATATAGTTTTAGTTCCTATATTTTGATTTTTGTTATTTAGGGCATCTTTAAATTTTATATATGTTGGTGAAAAATCAAGTTTTTAAAAGAATCTCACATTGCTTAATTTTGAAAGAGGAGTCTCCTTCTTATACTCCTACCTTGGACTATGGGTTTGGGCCTCGGTTATCCATAATTTAAAGGGAGTGAAGAGACCCACAAATGTGGGCAAGATGAACATCCCATACGTGCGCCACCGGATGGACGAATGTGATTATTTTTTTTTTTATTAAAAATGTATTATTATTATTATTTGTATATTTTATTTAATTCCTCATTCAACACTCCACGTGTCACGAGTAGAGGGCGTTGGTCAAGTCCTCCACGCGTTTGATGTGCAACTGCACGTTCAGTGGCCTCATGCATTTTGCGCAACTGCATGTTCATTGGTAAAGCATTCTTTGTGTCGTCTTCTATTGGCCCTCAAGGTCTATAAAAGATGAAAGCCTTTTTGGCATTCAAACACAACTTATTTTCTCACAATCTCTCTTGATTCCTTCACTTTACATTTTGGTTTTTTTAGCATCTTAGTCTTGAAAGGTGTGTGTTTTTTAGTTGGGTACATTGCATTTCCGATCGAGACAGTTTTATATTTTGGGTTGTTTTATCTTGGGGATGGTGTGACAATTCTGTAGAACTGCTTGCACATTTGGACAGAGCTACGAAACGTCTTAAAGAGAGCGAGATCTGTGATTCAACCTATAAAGAGTTCTGCTTTGCAAGTTCCATCTTTCTGATGACTGTCGGTCATGACTATTTGCTGCTACAAATATGTCCGTCGGAGGGTAGCCAGTTCCAATAGTTTTAAGACGATTTCATCTGCTCATTTTGTCGTGGCTCTTTCTAATCAGAATGACATCATGACCTCCAACCTCAACCGTCCGTTCCAGTTCGAAGGAGCAAACTTTAAACGGTGGAAACAGAAGATGTTGTTTTTCCTTATAGTGAAGAAGGTTGTCGACGTTTGTACCACGGAGAAGCCAACCATCCGGAAAGAAGATGCGACTAATCAACAAATAAAAGAAGTTAATGATAAAGAAGAAAAATATTTTCTGTAAAATTTTCATATTACATGGTTTGACTAATGATTTGTATGATTACTACGACATAATGAAGACAACAAAGAAAGTTTGGGACACTCTACAAATGAAGTACGATACCGAAAAGGCCATATCCAAAAAGTATGTCGTCAATCGTTACCTAAAGTTTAAGATGACGGATGACAAATCTGTGAAGGCCCAGTCCCATGAACTGCAGAAGATAGCCCATAAAATAATAATTGAAGGTATGCCCCTAGACAAATAATTCCAAAATTGTCATTATTATTGACAAACTACCCCTTTATGGAAGGATTTTAAGAACACCTTGAGGCATAAGACCAAGGAGTTTCCTTGAAGAGCCTTATCACCTGACTGAGAATTGAGGAGGAAGCCCAGAAGCAGGACTAGAAGAAGGAGGTGAACATTGTTCCTTAGAGATCCACCTCTATCATGATAAAGTCTGACTAAAATTCTAAAGGAACTAAGAGGAAAGGTCAGAACCGTGGTTCCAGCAACCAGAACAACCAGAAGAAGCAGAAACCCCCCTCAAGAGAAACGGTACAGCTTCTTTTCTTTAACTGTAATAAACCTAGACATATGGCTAGGAGCTGTAGGAACAAGCGTCGTTCTGTTGGTTAGGCGAACTTGATAGAAGAATTTTTAGTTGCCATGATCACAAAAGTAAATGTGATCGGTGGTTCTGAGGGGTGGTGGATAGACACTGGCATTACTTCCATATCTATCACGACCTTAGTCTCTTTAAAATTTATACTAAAAATATGGATAAAATATTTTGTTAAGGGATCATCACTCAACGAAAATTGTTGGAACCAGCGAGATAGAGCTAAAGTTTATATCCAGCAAGACTCTGATCTTGAAGGATGTCCTGCACACTTTGGAGATATGAAAGAACTTGGTCTCAGGCTATTTCCTCAACAAGGTCGGATTTACTCAAACAATCGGGTCAGATTTATATACCCTTACTAAGAATAATGTATTCGTAGGGAATGGTTATGCAACTGAGAGAATGTTCAAATTAAACATAGACATAAATAAAATCAAATTTTCTGTTTATATGTTATGTTCCTTAAATGTATAGCATGCTAGACTCTGTCATGTTAATAAAATATTAATTAGTAACATGATTAGGTTGGAAATGATACCTAAGTTATCCATGAATGATATCGATAAATATGAGTATTGTAGGCAGGCTAAAATAACTAAGACTCTACATACATCTGGACTTAGGGAACCTGCAAATTTAATTCATTCTGGCTTATGTGAATTTGATGGCATCTTGATTAGGAACAATAAAAGTGAAGGATTGTGAGGTCCAATGCGAAAGTGAAGATCAATCCCAATTTAAAATTTTACAGAATCATAAAAATACATAACTCTAAGTATGCATTCTAAAATAAATTTACAACATGCTAAGAAAAAGATTAGAGAAGAAATATGGTTAAGATTTACTAACCCTTCAAGAACCAAAGCCTTCACGAAATCTCGCTAAGTCTGATCGTTTAGCAATGACGACCATTGTCATGCATTTTCCTTGATCGTTTAGTGTTTGCTTGATCATTTAGCAACCAACGCCCATCGTTTAACAAAGCTACACGATCGTATAGTGTTCGCTTTTTATCGTATAGTGTCATCATCTAGCGTCGGAGGATACTACACGATCGTTTAGTATCAAACACTATCGCATAGCTCCAAAATTTAGCACCACGTCTTGATCGTTTAGCGTGGCCCGAGGTAAGCGATCACCTAGTGCTATCGCATAGCAATCGACACATCGCTCAACTGCTGCTCATAGGTAAACGATCGTGTAAGCGATCACTCAGCGCCATCACATAGCTCTTCGCTGCATCACTTAGCTCCCAATCAAAGGTAAACGATCGTGTAAGCGATCGCTCAATGCCATCGCATAGCTCTTCGCCTCATCGCTTAGCTCCCACCCGAAGCTACACGATCATGTAGTGTCATCACTTAGTTCCAGAGGTAGACGATTATCTAGCGCACAACACCTAAATGATTAACGCCCGAAGCTAGACGATCGTTTAGCTTTTACTTCATATTGTCTAACATATAAAGCTAAATGATCATTTAGCTACTGAAGCTCAACGACTATATGAACAGAGGCTGATCGTCTAGAATCTGCAACTCGACCCCTTCGCTTGTTTCTTCGAATTACAACTTAATTTCAACTTTAATGACTCCAAATAAATTACAGACTCTTGAAAAGACATTAAAGCTCATCAAGCAAGAGCCAATTACAAATTTAAACAGGAAATCAAAGAGAAATTAAAGGCCAAAACTCATAAAATCATATCATTACATCAGTTTCATATTTTCATGCAAAACACCCACCAAACTAGAATTAATCCGAACTGAATGCTTATAAGATGCTTTGATACCAATTGTTGAATCAACACCATCACGCAGTGGAAGAAATCAGGATCCATAAGCATTCTAATTTATTAATTTTGATTGAAAAGAAACATGCTAAAAACAGAGTATAATGGGTTTCATGAACATACCTTAACCGAACCAATAAAATCTCCATTTTTTGCTGCAAACTCCTCCGAATCCTTGTGTAGACCACCACAAGATCTTCCCTACTATTCTATTGGTGCTCTAGATTGAGTTGTGGGACTCAAAATAAGTTGAAATCAAAGGGAATATGGAGAAAGCTCACTGAACAGAACCCATTGAAGAACACATTTTTCATCCGAATTTTTCAACAAAAATTCAGTCGGTTCTTTTTTTCTTCACTCCAATCTCTTCAATATATTGCAGACTATCATACAAAAAGATGTGCTGCATGAGATGCAGCTCATGCTTGGAGTAAACTAAAGGAGAAGGTGGGTTCCTTGTAAGCTACTTTGAAGATGACTTGAAAAAAAAACCCATTTTTTCAAGTTTGTGTGATTTTTCAATTTCTAAAAATCTATTTTGATTTTAAAATCATATGTTATTTCTAAAATCAAAATTTATTAATTTCATAAATTAATTTTCTAATAAAATTAATAAATAATTATTTAAGAAATTTAAATAATTCTAATTAATTTAATATCTAATATTATATTAATTTTTACACAAATTCATCTTCATGTATTTAAATCATATTTAAATACATTTTCTCCAATTCCGTTTGATTCTAATTTGAACGCTTCAAATTAAGTTATTACGCTACTCTAGAGCTAATCCATTTCTAAGCTAGTAGGGGGACCTCATGGACCTACAGATCATGGGCTCCAAGGATCCGAGATTAATCGGCTAAACTTATTAGACCGATCTAACCCCCATTCATACTTGGGGTTGTCAGGCAGAGGGAGTCCTTCTTTTCAGTACTCTATATAAATAGAAGAAAAAGAAGTTAACTAATGGGTCACTCCACTAAAGACCGATAGCTGCACTCTTCGTACTATAAATATATTTTTGTGTCCATTAGATATAACCAGTCAACAGTACAATGATCCTTCAACAATTGCTCGTAAGTACAATTGGGCCAAAATTACCGTTTTTCCCATGTAGCTAAATCTAACTTCTTAAGTACCACTGGTCCCTTTAATGAACAATAAGTCATAGTTCAACTATGACCAAGCCCCTCTCAAGCCAAGAGAAGGTGTGACACCACATTGTTTAAGCCTTGGAATCGACCTTTAAAGGAGCGATTTATCTACTTATCCCAACATTAGGGAGGGAGTGAATTCCATCTTGTGTAGCTGTGTTCCTAGCTCCCCGATCAGACAAATTCCCAAAATGGTAGGTTTATTGAGTCGGATCTGGCCACTTCCACCCATACAAATCAAAAGACCGTCTTCAAAGTCAGTGAGTTCATAACTCACTTAGGATTCAGGTCATGTCACCTATAGTCATAATTCTCCCAGAGTCTCATAGTTTGTAAACATTGTACACATTGTTATGAATAAAATAAGAGTTATTTTATTTTGCATTTACTCATATCCAATAAACAAAGCTCCATGGTTATTGTATGAAAGCTTAAGTATGTACATGAGATATACAAGTGGATCATGCCTTAAGTGATAACCTAAAAAGGTCTGTAGTATAAGGATTAGGGAATGATACCTGATCCTGGTGACACTACGAATACGACCCGCTTTGTAGAGGTTTACAAGTGTTGTGAACTACTACAGATGGTTGATTCTGACCATTCATATGGAGACATGTGAGCTAGGGTGTTCTATACAAAGAGTTTGTATAAGACCGGACCACGAGATGATTCGTCTCTTTACATAACGTTATTGATACTTGAGACTTACATCTCACCTAAATGACCATAGGTGACATGACTTTAATCCTGGGTGTTTTGGAAACTCCTGCCTTTGAGGGCGGTCCTTTGATTAGTATGGGTGAAAGTGGCCAGATTGTCAACTCAACAAGCCTACCTTTTTGGGGATTTGTCTGATTGGGGAGCTGGGAACTCAGTTACACAAGATGGAATTCACTTCTTCCCCGAAGTAGGGGTAAGCAGATAGATTGCTCCCTTAAGGGCTGATTTCGGGTCTTGAACATAGTGGCCACAACTTCTCTTTGGAAGAGAAGACTCAGTCATGGTAGGACTATGACTTATGTTCATTAGAGGGATCGGTGGTACTTAAGAAGTTAGATGTAACTACAGAGGCATAACGGTAAATTGGCCCAGCTGTACTTACGAGTGATCTGTTAATGGTTATCGCACTGTTGATTGGTTGATATGGACACAAAATATATCTATAGTAAGGAGTGTGTAGCTGTCAGTCTTTAGTGGAGTGCCCGACAGTTAATGAATGGTGGATCCCGTGACTAAAGAGTTTAGTCAGTTATTCATGTACTGTTGGAGCTTTAAGCTACAGGTCCATAAGGTCCCCTTGGTAGCTCAATGGATTTAAGTTAAGAATCAGTTCTTGGGGCTGATTTGAAATGTTCAATTTGACAAAAGAAAATTCAATTACATATGATATAACTGGTGTGATATATGAGATACATCAAGTAGAGGATTAATGTAAATATGATTTACATTAAGTACCATAAAATAGAAAAAGAATTATCGTTTATATGTGTCATGAGATGAATAAAACTATAGGTTATAAATATAATATGGTAAGTTGGTTATCATATTTTTTTATAATAATATTAATTATTTGATAATTATCTCTTTTTCTCTAATAACCAATTGAGTGGGAGGTTATTGGTAGTTTTATGGTAACTGTGAGATAAAAGAATTTTTTTCCCCCTAAAATTAGAGTTGCTACTTTCGGAAAGAAACTCACGAAATGCTATCAAGTGAAATCGTTTCACTAAACGATAGCTCATAGAGAGACTACACAATCATGGAGTGTCACTATACGATAGTTCACTCAGTTGGTCGTAGCTAAACGATCGCGGGACATTGTCTATACGATATGCTGTCTTTTTCTACACGATTGAGCATTCATCTATACGATAGATACTTCCTATCTCCCACTTGCTCAATCGTCTACATGATTGTTATTCCTCCAGTCTCTTCCTCTAACCAAGTTCATACAGAGCCCACAACTTTTGGATTCTCACACCGAGAATAACAAGGTAATCGTTGTGGTGGTGTCCTCACTTAATTCGATTGAGTTCGAGGTTTTGGAGGTCGTTCGTTGTGTCTTCGTGTTATTCGTGTGGTGGTGGTTGTTGATCGTACTGTGTTCTGGTCGTTGTGTTCGAGCACTCGTGTATTACTGTCTTGGAGACTGAATAAATGTTTGTGATCGAGGGAGTTTGAAGAATGAGTCCTCAAAGGTATGATACTCTATCCCTTGATTATCTGTCAACATGCTGTAATTTCTAGTTATTACATGACCTATTAATTTCCGTTTCTTGTACTATAATTGTGTATGTTCAATATCGAATGGAATTTGGAACGATCCGTCTACTACTCATGGAAATCCTCATAGCCAATTTCCTTCAATTCTGGTGAAATGTAAGTATCTATTATTAACGACGTTATATAATGAGACTATTCATTTTATGGTTCGGTCTTATACAAACCCTTTTGTATAGAACACCCTCGCTTACATGTCTCTATTGTTAGGGTTGATGCCCTAAATCTTGTAGGGTTCTATAGTTTGAAAATGGTTTGTACAAACTCATTCTTTATTTAATAAAATATATGATATTTTACTCTACTTTTAATTGCATTAACCACAAACCAATAAACTAACATCCAAGGTTATCTTGTAGCTTAAACATGTATGTAGAGACATACATGTGGATCATGTTTAAGTGATAACCTAAAAGGTTTGTAATAGATGGATAAGGTTAGGTACCTTATCCTGGCGAGTATGGCCAACTTTGTAGGTATTACAATTGTAGTAAAGTGCTACAAATGATTTGATCTTGATCATTCATGTAGTAGATGGATCATGTTTAAGTGATAACCTAAAAGGTCTGTAGTAGATGGATAAGGCTGGGTACTTTATCCTGGCGACACTACGAGTATGGCCCGCTTTGTAGGTATTACAATTGTTGTGAAATGCTACAAATGATTTGATCTTGATCATTCATGTATCGACATGTGAGCGGGGATATTCTATACAAAGGAGTTTGTATAAGATCGAACCACGAAATGTCTAGTCTCATTATATAACAGCATTCATAATAGGGACTTACATTTCACCAAGATGACCATAGGTAACATAACCTGAATCCTGAGTGAGTTGTGAACTCCTGCCTATGAGGACGGTCCTTTGATTTGTATGGGTGAGAGTGGTCAGATCGTCGACTCAATAAGCCTACCATTTTGTCTGAACAGGGAGTTGGGAATGCAACTACACAAGATGAAATTCACTTCTTTCCTGAGGTCAGGATAAGTAGATAAATTGCTCCCTTAAGAAGTAGTTCCAAGGCTTGAACAATGTGGCACCATGCCTTCTCCTAGCCCGGGAGAGGTTTAATCATAGTTGAACTATGATCTATTGTTCACTAGAGAACCCAGTGGTACTTAAGGAGTTAGATGTAACTATAGGGGCAAAACGGTAATTTTGGTCTAATTGTACTTACGAGCAATTTGTGAAGAGTATCATACTGTTGATTGGTTGTATCCAATGGACACAGAAATATATCTGCAGTGCGAAGAGTGCAACTGTTGATTTTTAGTGGAGTGCCTGATAGTTAACGGATGGTGAATAATTTAATTAAAGAGTTTGATTAATTATTCATGTACCATTGGAGCTTCAAGCTACAGATCCATGAGATCCCCTTGGTAGTTCAATAGGGTTAAATGAGAATAAGTTTTTGGATTAATTTGAATTGTTTAAATTAAATGAGGGATATAATTATATATGATATAATTAAGTTATTTTAGTTATATGTGATATAATTATTATGTAGTTGATACATTTGTGAGAGAAAATAAATGTTTGAATATGATTCAAATATTAATTATATGAATTGAATCCATATTTGTCAAATTTAATATAAATGTGATTTATATTAAATGTCATATGTGAGAGAAAAGAAACTATAGATTATATTATATATGATACAATATTAAAACTTTAGGTTATATGTTATATTTGATATAACATATTGTTTAATATATATATATATATATATATATATATATATAATGTTTATCATATTTAAATATATATTGAATATATATTAATTTTTTAAAATAAATTATTTCTATTAAAAAAATAATTTAATTAATTAAGGGAAAGAGTTACCACTCCTTCCCCTTTTTTTCTCTTTAACCATGTAAGTGGGTGGTTGAAAACTTGTTTGATATATTGGGAGAGAGACTCTCCTGGTGAAAGATGATCATCCTATAAGAAAAAAAATATAGAGAAAAATGGTTCTCTCTATGTGTGATCTCCAGAGAAAATCTTTTTCCTTCCTCTCCTTACACAATTCTATCTCTCTCTCTATTCCAAAATAGTCAGAGCCCCACCACTCATAGGTTCTCTACCTGAGAATATCGAGGTCTTCGTTGTAGTAGTACCCGTTACTGATCGAAGGATTCTTGAAAACAAGTCTACAAAGGTAAGGGTTTCTAAAACCCTAGAAGGTGTTTGGTGCGTAGGTTTGGAATGCTAAACTTGGGAATGTTAAGCCTGTGGGCTAGACTAAGAGGTTTAGGTAGTCTGGGTTTAAGAAAATTATGTTTGGAATGCAGGTTTTGGAAGTCTGGGTTTAAGAAACCTGTGTTTGGAGTACAGGCTTAGGAAGTCTGGGATTGAAGTGCAGACTTATAAATTTTGACTTTGTGAAACATTTTTTTGTATTAATCAGTGGTTAGATTTTAGATTAGTTCAAACTTGTCATCTTAATTATTTTACTATAGTCGAGTTTAAAATAATCTAAAAAAATTAGAAGAATGTTTGTTTTTTGAATCTTGAAATATAGATTTGACTAAATTATAATCTTATTTAATTTATTATTTTATAATTTGATACTTTGATTTTATTAGGTTTGAAATAAAATGTTATACAGATATTTGTCTCTTTTACTAATTTAAATTGGGATTTTCTACACAAATAATTTAAATAAATAGACTTAATTAAGCAAAAATCTAGTTTAATTTACTTTTTACCCCTCCTTACTATTCAATTTTTATTAAAAAAGTGTATATAATAATAATAATAAGTAGAAGAAAAACATATAAGAGATGCTTCTTGTAGTGATCGATTTACAGCTAGAAGAAATAGGGAAAAAAATAAAGGAAATTTCCTGAAGTAAAGGAAACATATAAACAAAGGGAAGATAGCGAATTAAAAAAGATAATCTAATAAATAATAATAATTAAAAAGAAAAAACTCCAAATGAAAAAAATAGAAGAAAAAGAGTTTATTTAGGAAATATTATATCATTAAACTAAGGGCTTGTTTTGGAATAAGTTAGAAAATTTTTTATTTAAACACTCTTGATTTAAAATAAAAACACATGTGTTTGACAACTCTTTCTTAGAAATATTTGTATATACAAGTTTATTTGGTTCTTTATGTACCAAAAATATTTTTATTGATGTTTTCAAAAGTTGATCAATGGTAGTCGAAGTTTGGCCAGAGTCAGTGGTCTAAAGTACGTCAATATGAGTCACCAATGGTGGTTGTCGAAGTTGGTGACAGCGATCACCAGAGGTGGTGGTCAAAGTTGGCCGACGGCGGCCGAAGTTTGGCTAGAGTCAGTGGCCGAAAGTCCATCGATAGGGTCGTCAGAAGTCCGTCGGCAGGGTTGTCGGAAGTGGTGACCGAAGGTGGCCGACAATGATCATCGAAGGTGGTGGTCGGTGTTGGCCTATAGCCACCGTCAGAAGTGGTGTCTAGAAGTTGGCCGACAAACTTTTGAAATTAAATTAGAAAAAAAAAAGTGTAACCCATGGGTTTGAATAGTATTTACTATTCAAACCCATGGGAAGAAGGGGCTTCCTAAACCTTTGTTCCAAAGAAGGGTTGGGCTTAGGATGCCTAAGCCATCCCAAGCATAACCCTTGAAACGAACACCCCCTAACTATTTTGTTTCTAAAAGCATGCTAAATCAATTTTTGTAAATGCATAATTTTTTGTTTGTTTCTATAAAAATTTGATTATGTGGAAAAAATGGGAATTGTGAGGACCCCCTTCTGCTCAAAGTTTTTTTCAACGAATCCTTTATTTACATGAATGATTAGGATTAGATCATTTGTAGCACTTTACAACAATTGTAACATCTACAAAACGGGTGTATTCGTAGTATCACCACGATAAGGTTCCTAGCCTTATCCATCTACTACACACCCTTCAGGTTATCACTTAAACACAATCCATCCGTATGTCTCTACATATATATTTAAATTATAAAAGATACCTTGGATGTTTGTTTATTGGTTTTGTGGTTAATACTACTAAATGTCGAATAAAATTCCTCAAATTTTATTAAATAAATAAATTATTTATACAATACAATTACAAACTATAGATACCATGAAATTTAAGGCATCAACCCCAACAAAAAGATATTTTATTACTTTTATTGATGATTTCTCTGATTTCACCTTAGTATATCTACTGAAAAACAAAAGTGATGCATTTGATGCTTTTAAATTGTTTGTAATTGAAGTAGAAAATTAGTTTAACAGAAAGGTTAAAAGACTTCGTAGTGATAAGAGAACTGAGTACGACTCATAACTTTAATGAGTTCTTTAACTCACATGGAATAATACACGAGAAGACTGCACCTTCCTCTCCTGAAATGAATGGAAAAGCCGAAAAAGAAAAATAAAACTTTAGCTGAGCGTTGAATAACAAGCACTTGATTTTCTATTTATAGAGAATTCATGTGTTTGGAAGTTCCTGATGATTAAGGAGTTGCGTCTTGTTGGTGGGGTGAAATCATCCTTACCGTGTGTTATGTCCTAAATAGAATACCAAAGTCTAAAAACACAACTTCACCTTACGAAGTCCTCAAGAATAAGAAATCAAACTTGTCATACTTTAGAACACGGGGATGTCTAGCCTTTGTAAGGATTTTAGACCCTAAATGAAGAAAGCTAGCTAGTAGAGCCTATGAGTGTGTCTTTATAGGTTATGCCATAAATAGTAAAGCCTATAGGTTCGATGACCTAGTAAACCAAATGATTATTGAGTCAAATGATGTTGACTTCTTTGAGGATAGATTTCTCTTTAAATTGAGAAATAGTGGGGGCTCAGGATCTAATAGTCTAACCCTAACTAGAAATCCTATCTCTATAGAGGAAGTTGACCCAAAACCTAGAAGAAGCAAAAGAGCTGGAATCGTCAAGGATTTTGGGGATGACTTCCATGCCTATAATCTAGAAGAATATCCTAAAGACCTAAAAGCTGCCTTGTCCTCTGTAGATGCCAACTTATGGAAAGAAGCTATAAATGATGAGATGGACACTCTTGAGTCAAATAGGACTTGGCACTTAGTAGACCTACTTCCAAATTGCAAGAGCAAATGGATCCTAAGGAAGGAGCTTAGGCTTGATGGAACAGTTGACAAGTTTAAAGTCAGGTAGTGGCAAAGGGCTTTAGACATAGAGAAAACATAGACTTCTTTGACACCTTCTCCCCTGTCACTAGAATTACCTCAATTCGTGTTTTGTTTTCTCTTGCTGCCCTTTATAACCTCGTAGTACATCAGGTGGATGTAAAGACCGCCTTCCTAAATAGTGAACTTGAATAAGAGATTTACATGGAACAACCCGATGGCTTTATAGTACATGGTCAAGAAAATAAGGTTTGTAAGCTAGATAAATCTCTCTATGATCTGAAACGAGCTCTAAGCAATGACATGAAAAATTTGATAACCTAATCCTATTTAAAGGTTTTAAAGTTAGTGGAAGTGACAAATGCATCTATTATAAGTTTGAAAATAATCTCTACACTATCTTGTGTTTTTATGTAGATGATTTGTTAATCTTTGGGTCGAACTTGCACGTTATAAATGATGCAAAATCTATTGAGTGCAAACTTCGACATGAAAGACTTAGGAGAAACGAGTGTAATCTTAGGATAAAAGTGACTAGGTTTGAAAAGGAAATTTCTTTGGATCAATCTTACTATATAGAAAAGATTCTAAAGAAATATAATTACTTTGAATGTAAACCAGCATGTACTCCTTATGAATCTAGTGTTAAGTTGTTCAAGAACATTGGTGACAGTGTTAATCAATATGAGTATACAAGCATCATATGCAATATTAGATATGTTGTTAACTGCACTAGGCCTGATATAGCTATGTTGTAGGATTACTTTGTAAATTTACAAGTAAACCTAGTATAGAGCATTGGAATGCTATAGAAAGAGTTATAAGGCACTTGAAGAAAACCCAAAACCTAGGATTACACTATTAGAAGTTTCTTGCTGTCCTGGAAGGGTTCAGCGATGCTGACTGAAACTCCCTCTCGGATGATTCAAAGGCTACAAGTAGCTATATCTTTAATATAGCAGGTAGAGCTATCTCTTGGAAGTCCAAGAAACATACTATTTTAGCCCAATCTACGATTGGAATCAGAAATGATAGCACTAGCAACAACTAGTAAGAAAGCAGATTGGCTTAGAAGTTTGCTATCAGAGATTCTCCTATGGGAAAAGCCGATACCAGCCATATGATCAATTACGATAGTACTGCAGCAATCACAAAAGTCCTGACCCGTTATTACAACGGAAAAAGATGAAAAACACATCGTAAGCACAGTACCATTAGAGAGTTCCTCACTATTGGTGCAGTTAGAGTGATTCATATACAGATTGATGAAAACTTGACAGATCCTTTGACGAAAGGAATGGGCAGAGAGAATGTTTTCAAAACCTCAAAAAGGATGGAATTCATGCCTATAGAGAGATGAATCACTATGAAGAAAATCCAATATGTAGACTGAAGATCCCAAGAAACAGGTTCAACAGGTAATAACTAATCACAAGTGATATAAAGTGAATAATGCTAAAACGAACATAAAGTTCTCTTCCTATGACCTAGAGTCTGAGCATGATATCTTGAAGCATAAGAAAGGTTGAACTTAGTTCTTAATGAGATCTATACTTGATGTCAAGTGGGGTATCTTGCTATAGGAGCACTCTCGATAGACTCACCTATGTTAATGTGGAAGTGAGGGCCGCTTTGTATGGAGTTCTAAGCAAATTCTCTAGAGTGTTCGTTAAACCAAGATTCACGTGCTAGGCTTTAAAGCACGGGCTTTTATACTACATCCTAATGATGTTGTGTGTGAAATGTTGTTAGAGAGAGTTCAAAACCATGAGTTACTCTAGTATATTCTGAATAATCTATACTATGTAAAGGTTTAATTCGTAATACACCTTTGCTTATGCATAGTATTGTATAGACTGATATTGCTCAATGAAAAATGATTTTCTTATGTTTTTAAATTTTTAAGTGGAGAATTGTTGGTGAAAATTCAAGTTTTTAAAAGAAAAAGAGAAAAAAACCTTTGGTTAGAATCCCACATTGCTTAATTTTGAAAGATGAGTCTTCTTTTTATACTCTCACCTTGGGTTATAGGTTTGGGCCCCAAGGGGTACCCATATTTTAGAGGGAGTGAGGAGATCCACAAAAGTGGGTACAGTGGGCATCCCACACGAGCACCGTCGTCTAGGCCGGCGAGGCGAGGTGAGTGTGTGAAATGTATTATTATTTTAATTTTTTTCTTTTATTTAATTCCTCATTTAACGCTCCACGTGTTGCGAGGAGAGGACGCAGGTCAAGTCCTCCACGCGCTGTTTAGTGGCCTCATGCATTTTGCGCAATTGCACGTTCATTGGCCGAGCGTTCTTTATGTCGTCTTCTGTTGGCCCTCGAGGACTATAAAAGGAGCAAGCCTTTTTGGCATTCAGACACAACTCATCTTCTCACAATTTCTCTTGATTCCTTCACTTTACATTTTGTTTTTTCGAGCATCTCAGTCCTAAAGGGTGTGCGTTTTCCGGTAGGGTACAATGCATCTCCGATCGAGACAATTTTATATTTTGGGTTGTTTTATCCTAAGGACGGCATGACAATTCTATAGAACTGCTTGCACACTTGGACAGAGCCACGAAACGTCTTAAAGAGAGCGAGATCTGCGACTTAGCCTGTAACGAGTTTCTGTTCTACAGGTTCCATCTTTTTTACAATTGGTCGTTCGTGACTGTTCACTGCTGTCAAATTTGTCCGTTTGGATGGTAGCCAGTTCTAACAATATATTTTACTTTTTAGAATAGAAAATTTATGACAATGTTTAGAAAGCTATTCGTTAATTCTCATGTGTTTGGTGAATAATCTTACCGAAAGTTGGGGTGTACATAGCTTAGGTTGGATTGAAGAGAATTTTTAGACCAACTTAAAGATTTAGATTGGTTGGGTTAGCTACCCGAATGACCCAAATAGGGCCTCTAACCCAACCTAAGATTGGGTTGGGTTGTCGGGTTATTTATTTTTCTTTTTTTAGTATTTTTTCACTAACTTAGAATACTTAAATTTGTCTACGACATATACTAATAATTAAAATTTCATAAAATTCAAATGTTAAATATTAGAAATCCAAGACATCTATTATAAACATCAAACAAACATCATAAAAATAAGTTTTATATTTATATAACTAAACATATTTGTAACTAATTTATAATCTGATGTTCAATTCTTAAATTTTTACTACCACACACTTATTAAAAAATGTGAAACAATTATATTTTTCGTTAAGACTTTATTTAGTAATCACTTTGTTTTCTACTTGTTAATTTTTTAAAATTAAGTCTATAGACATTATTTTTCATCTCCAATCTTCTTCATTTGTTATCTACTTTTTACTAATAATTTAAAAAACCAAACCAAAATTTAAAAACTAAAAAAATAGTTTTTAAAAACTTATTTTTGTTTTTGGAATTTGACTAAGAATTCAATCATTATACTGAAGAAAGATGCAAATCATTGTGAGAAATGGGAAGAAACCAGACATAATTTTCAAAAACAAAAACTAAACTGTTACCAAATGGGTCCTAAATTTTTGTTTTCAAATTTCTACTTTATCAAACAACTTCGACATATAACTATTTCGTCCTGAACTTATTGTAACAGGATAAAGGATGTGATTATATTTATATAACTAAACAAATTTCTAACTACTTTTAGATCATGAAGTTTTATATTAATGGAATATATCACCCTCATACACCAAAGGATATTCCATACATGCATCGTCATGTAACCACTTATACTTGAATAGTTGTAGGAGGAGAAAAGACGCAACTGTATGTTCAAACATATTTCTACCATTGGATTGTGATGTTTTATATTTATAGTCTAGATCACACCTGTACATGAAAGAATACATATTTTGTGCGTTATTATTTTGACCCGAATAATTATAATAAAGGACAAAATATGCATTATTAAAAGATGTAAGGATAAAATGAAGATATAAAAATTATCCTCTTATAATCTCTTCTAGATATAGTATAGATAACCAAACACATCTTTATATTATTTACATAGTTCAGTTAGAATGTCTTATAAATTGAGGATTAATTGGTATACACCCAAAAATGTATAAATTGATTGTTGCAAAATAGATGTATGGACCAGGTCAAATTTTTAACTACGACCTAACCAATTAAACATAAATACTTTTTTTTTCAAGCACATGAAAGGAAATTTTGAGATCTTACTCATTTAGATTCTGTTTAGTAACTATTTCATTTTTTATTTTTAGTTTTTTAAGATCAAATTTATTTTTTTCCTATTCTTACAATGATTTACATTTTTATTAAGTACAATAGTTGATCAATTCTTATTCGAATTTCAAAAATAAAAACATGTTTTTTAAAAACTATTTTTTTTAATTTTCAAATTTTGGTTTGGTTTTTTAAATCATTGGTAAAAAATAGATAACAAAACAAAATTTTTGGAGATGGAAGTAGTGCCTATAGACTTAATTAAAAAAAAAAAAAAAAATCAAATGGTTACCAAACAAGACCTTAGTCCTTAAATTTTGAGTTTGGTTTTGATTTAGTACATAACTTTCAGAATGTTACAATTTTACTCTTAAACTTTGAGTCTTTGTTTCAAATTGGTGTATTTATTTTTAATATTTACATTTTTAATCTTGATTTTTTAAATTAAATACTCATTTTATGTCTATTAATTAATTTAAAATAATTATAAAATTAAGGGTACTTGTTTTAAATTGCTGAAAATATTTTCAAATATAGCAAAATATTATTGTCTATCAAACAATGATAGACACTAATATACATCTATGAGTGTCTAACATTGATACTGATAGATGTTTATCATCACATTTTATTATATTTGCAAATAAGTTGGTTCATTTTCTTATATTTGAAAAGAATCTTATAATTAATTAAGTTTAATTATTTTTCATCACTATTAAAATTAAATAAATTTTTTATTTCATAAATTATATTAAATTAATGCCTATTAACACCAATGACTAGAAGTGAGAGTGTTTAAAGAAAATTTGAGGTTAAAAGTTTAAATTTTGAAACGTACAAATTGAAACAAAACTCAAATCTTAAGGTAAAATTATAATAGTTTGAAACCTAAGAGCTAAATTAAAACCAAACTCAAAATTTAATAATAAAATGTATAACATTTTAAAATCTAGGGATCAAACGAAAACTACAAAACCTAGAGACAAAAAGAAATATAGATAGAAAAACTACCAAACCTATTTACAAAAAGAAAAATAGAAGGAAAAATTACCTTTTTAGTCCCTAAGTTTTTAAGAATATGTGCTTTTGGTCCCTAGGTTTTCACAATGTAACTTTTTAATCCCTAAAATTTTTAAGATAAGTGCATTTGGTCTCCAAGTTTTCAAGTTGTATCTTTTATTAGTCACTGCGTTTTCAAAAATAGGTTTGATAGATCCTTGAAGCATTTTTATTTAATTATTATATAATATTTAAAATTACAAAAATATTCTTAAAAATTAATTTTAGAGAGAAAAAATTATTTTAAAAAATTAATTTTCTAATTTAAAATGTCATATAATTATTTAAAATAATAATAACTATTTGAAGGATCTTTTAAATCTATTTTTAAAAAATCAAGGATTAAAATTGAAAATTTAGGGACATGACCAAAAAGATAAATTTTAAAAGCTTAGAGACTAAACTCACTTATTTTTCAAAATTCAAGAACTAAAAATATAATTTTATTAAAAAAAAAAAAAAAAAAAAAAAAAGAGGTTATTTAATAGTGTGTGTGTTTATATATATCAAATTTCAAAACCGTGTTGACTTTGTTGGCCACCAAAATTCTCAATTTGGCATAAGACCAATTCATGAAACGTGTCCTGTGAATGATTACAAGTGGCAATGGATGATTGGTTTCTCTTTCCGTCACATCCTTTTATATATATATATATATATATATATATATATATCAGTAATGGACCTACTGCATCAATCTAATTAATGAGTTACACCACTATAGACTAATGAGAGAATTTTGCATACATTAAGAAAGAAAAAAATGAATTCAAATAATAATAATAATAAAATTATGGTTCCTCTCCCCTCTGCCTTTTACGTAATGGATGCAATAATTGATTAGAATATAGATTATTTTTAAATATAGAATAATGATTAAAAATATTTATAAATATAGTATAATGTTATTTTCGATAACATTAATAGACTATTATCTTCTATCATCAATAGACATATAAACTGTGATGTTTTATATATTTGAAAATATTTTCAATATTTTGACATTTAAGATAATTTATCTTATAATATCACTCAAATTACAAATGGATAATTAATTAAATATATTATAGGCTTTAAAGTTGGAATTTTGGATAATTGATTAAAATATATTTTGTGTAAAATTGCGTAGAATTAACTTGTTTGATAAAAGTCAAATTTTGTGCAGTAGAATATTGGAAAAGATGTAGGAAATTCTATCTCCATCCATTTTTTAAATACTTAAAAATATTTTTTCTAATTCTTAGAAAGTCATTCTAAATATATTTTTTTATATTTAATTTTCAAATATTAAAAAAAATTATCAAATCAAGAAAGTTTTAAAAAGCGTTTTTTATGAACTTGAAGCATCTCATCATTTTAAAGGTGTGTTTAATCGACCCACATTAGAAAAAACACATGTTTTTCGTAAAAATACTACTATATAAGTACTTTTGAATTTTTTTTTTTTTTTTTTAATGTTTTATCTAAAAGAACTTCATTTACTTTGTGTTATGGGTGGATTGGATCTAACAAAATAAGTCAAAAATAAGAAAAGATAAGGAAGTTAAATACAAGATCAAGTGAACTTAGTTTTAAATAATTTTAGATGTCAATTAATCATTTATCCAATTAAATTTATTCCAAATTTGTCTTGGATTAAGAAAAACTCATATCTTAATCTTAGGAAGATTAACGAGAATTAAGATCAATCTTAGATCAATTCTCTTATAAATACATAATTTTATCTCTACATGAGATAACTCACACTTCTTATTTCTTTTCTTTTTTAGAGTTCTCAAGTCTGACTTTGGCATCAAATTTCTTTTTCTTTGTTTTGCAGACCCTTTCTTCTCAAAATTGCAAATTTTTCGTTGTTGTCACATGAAGCTTGTGTCGTTTTTCCTTGTCCAAATTTTTTACATCAACATTTTGTATCTGTCTCAAACATTTTTAAAGTGATCACAAAAATAAATAAATAAATAATGCAATTTTAATTTGTTAGAAAAAGGTTTGACCACATTTCTTAAAATCAAAATTTAAGTTGTACATTACCAATCTCTTGAAAGAGTACTTTTTGTAAGCTCCTTAAAAGACATATCACTTATTTATGAATGATTCATTTCTGTATTAATTCCAAAGTATTTGAAGTCCTAAGTCATATGCCTTATTTTGTACCATTAAACATTTTGAGTCTCTTTTCAAGATAAGGTTACAATTTTTTAAAAAAAAAAAAAAAAAAAAAAAAAAAACCATTGGAAATTTTTTTTTTTTTTTTTTTTAATTATTATTAATTTGAAAGTAGAGACAAAAGTAGTTGGGATGGGTTTGGGGATTTCAAAGAAATAGGGCAAGAAATCAACATGATCCATTCAGACAAGGCTAAATGTTTTTAGGATAGGACCACACCTTTGAATTGAACATGCTGCAATTTGTATGCATCACATTACCAAATAAATAATTATAGGACACCATACCTTTTTTTTATCCTTAGATTTTGTATTTAATTTCTATTTGATATTTAAATTTTAAAATACTCTTTTTAAATTTTGAATTTGATTTTGATTTAGTTTTTAAGTTTCAAATGTTATAATTTTACCAGTTTTGTTTCATTTTAGTATTTGAACGTTTAAATGTTATACTTTTAACCAAGTAACGTTGATCCTCTAAGAAGTACATGTACCTTTTCTTTCAACTTCTACTTGTTAGTCGAGCACTTGAAGCTACCTATTTGATTCCTTGATCTTAATTTTTCCTATATTTCATTGATTTCAATTATTTTGTCCAACTGATTTTATATTTTGTAATAATTCACTTAATTACTTTCTTTCACTTCAAAGGCTCGAATTCTATAAAAATAAACAAACATGGGCATGAAAATTTGTCAATTGGGTATTGAACATTGTAATAAATAAGCCCTAGAAGAAAAGCTTACAAAGAGTGTGTTTATCAGTCATATCCTTGAGGAGAAAAGTGACATATCCCTACTTAGTTGATCAACCTATTAGAAACATGTAAATTTCATAGATTTATTAAAAACAACTCTAAAAGCGTTTTTTTTTTTAGCAAATTTCCTTTTTAAGTTTTTAATTTTAAAAAATTATATCTATTTCTTCCCAGTTTTTTTTTCTTATTTAGACTTGTAATCCTCTTTTAAACAAGTTTTTAGTCCATGTTTGATTGTCAATTGTTCTTTATTATTATTATTTTTCTTATAAATACTACTTCCACTGAAGAGTTTCATTGCACGTAAAAGAGACTACCAATCATAGTTTCAAAATGGAGAGGTGAAAAAAAAACATAGTAAAGAACTGATGAGAAATCAAACACAATTTTAAAAAACAGAGAACTAAAAACCAAAATTTTATCCCATACGAACTAATATCAATAATAACTACTTTTCTTAAGTTTTATTTTTTTTTAAATTTTATGTAAAGTTAAATTTCATGTACAAGACACTAGAAATAACTGGGCATGTAACCAAAGTTTAGATTCAAAGATTTTTCTAACTTTACTCACTTGAAAATAGACTTTTTTTTTTTTTTTTTTTTTGGGTTTGACCCTTTTATGATAATGGTTTCCTTTTTCAATATCTTTGAGTTGAATTCATGCGATTGAATTATTTTTTACCTATATACTTTTAATCCATTTATATAATTGGAAATACCAATAATTAACCCCTAATATTTGTATTGACTTTTGAAATAGTACAAAGAATATGGTTTTGGTGACACAATTATGAAAACCCCCCATATTCAATAGAACACCACATTAAAAAAGGGTAATGTGAAACTTTGGAGATGGAGACTTTATAATAAATAAACAAACAAAATATTTGAGTAATGAATAAGCTAATGTATAGTGGTAGAGTACATATATATATATATATATATGTTATACCAATGGAATTAGAATAAAGTGGGGTGGAAGTGGTTTTTATTGACATATATATCAAGTGGGTATTGACTGAGACTCTTTCATTTGGGTAGAAAATAAGAAGAATTTGATGGTCAATTATAAAAGTGGAGGCATAATATTTAGTATTCAATCAATGGAAGGTGGCATCTAATGAATTCATAGTTTTGGATCTTTTTTAATTAAAATTTCTAAATAAAGTCAGTTACAACTCATTGCATTAAACAAAACAATATACATCCTCAAATTTTATTTTGAGTTTAAATTTAAATCAAAACAACTAAAATTATTATTATTATTATTTTAAGTACAAGTAAAATAGTTGTTTTGTTGCAGTTTTTTCTTTTCTTTTCTTTTTTTTTTAATTCCATTTCTAAAATTTTATTCTTGTTGACTAAATTAGTAGAATATACACATAAGTCTAAATATATAATTTTCCTGTAAATATTTTTCTCCACTATCTCTCCTTTCCCACCTAAATGAAAATTCTCGCCTCAGGATAAGATTCTATGTAAGATTAAGAAAAAATTGAACATCGTCCATAGAGAATTGAATCATCGACATTTAAAATAATAATACAAAATATTTAATCTCACTAATAATATGATTAATGTATAACATCATAATACATTTAATTATTCGAGAGTTTGAAGCATATTATTTTTTTATTGGATAATTTTTATAGACATATCCACCCATAAATCTAACATATCTTCTTAAAAAGACATACGGATGATATTTCTATAATAATGAGATCTTTTTAAATATAAAAATATTTAAATTTTATAGTAAAAAATTTCTAAATATAAACACTTTTAGAACTTTTTCTATTTACAAGAACTTTCCTATAATTTAATATAATAATAATAGAATTTGAGGAAGAGGGGTTTCAAGTTAAAAGAACTCCACTATCCATGACAATAAAAAAACGTTTTTTTTTCCTTCTTATTTGACAAAGTCTTATACAAAGAAAATATTAAATTTTCCAATGTTTTGATTAAATGTCAAAAGATTTTAATAATATTTAATAGGACAAAGCTAACTTCTAGTTCTTGTTCAACAATTGTATATCATTTTCAAAAGTATGACCAAGTATTAAGACGCAAGAAAAGAAAAAGGATTTTTCGCACAATTTCTTCACAATATTTAGAAAGAAAAGAGAGAGTAAATAAATAAATAAATAAATCATTTAGTCAAACTCAAAACAATGGATCGTTTATACATTAAATATTAATAATACATAATTTTTTTTTTTAAAAAAAAAACTAGATGCACTATTTTGTCAACTATTATTCCGTAATTTTTTAATACAGCGATAGAGACAAACAACAAAAGAATTTAAGAAACCAATAATCCATAAAGTAAAGTAAAATCCACACTGTCGAGAATGGTTTTTAGCTAGATCGTTAAAAATTATGAAATTTACGAGCGTAGTAAGCTAAGTCATGAGCGACAAGTTATTCTTGTGGTTGACTTAAAAGAAGTCTTTAATAGACTCATAAAAATAGAGATCACTGATGGAATCAAACGTATCAAGGTCTGAACTTCATTATTCTGTACAATTCATAACCTAAATATATCCTATTCATATTTTTAAATAAGTTCAAAACTTGTTTTGTTATAAATTAAAATAATTTGTTAGTTAATTTATGTCTATGTTAGTTGAAATTCTACATTAATATTATTATTATTTTACAATATAAGGATAGTACAATGTTTATGCTATTTGAATTATGTTTCACTTGGTTAATTTCCTATGCATATTACATTAACTATTTGTCATTTATAAACAACTATTATGAACAAAACATATGTCTCTTAATTTTTTTTAATGAATGTTTTTTTAATTAAAATTAAGGTTTTTATACTACTTAAGTTTTTATAATTTTGATTTTAGTTTATTTTGGTTCTTTTATCTTTATTGTTTTATTTTCATCGCTGTATTTTTAAAAAGTTAAGGTTTTTTTTTTTGTTTGGAATCATGTAGGTAAAATTGAAACACAAAATTTATATCCAACAGAAAATTTTTCCTACAAATTTATGGCTATATTTTAATAAATTAAGCGAATGAAGACGCATGATAATTTTTTTATTAAAAAAATTGTGATGGGAAGAGAAATAAAGAGGAGAGAGAATATACTTTAGTTTAAGAGGTAACAACTTTAAAAAAATATATATATTTTTAATTAAAAAATAGGTCACACAACATCTTTCAATCAATAATTAATGAAAAAATGATGAAAAAAACCAAGAATGTTAGTACATGCAACCTAAATCAAAATCCAAGATTAGTAATATAATTATGTGTTGATTTAATTTGCATTTTTTGAGGCATTTTACTATTTATTTATAGTTGAGGCCTTTGTTGGGGGAAATGTGGGAAAAATATTTTGCGGTGTAAATTGCAAAAGGAAAGTTGACTTGGCCTCTTTTGGAAGCTTCGCTTGTCGTTCCCTGCAACATTATCCTTATCCCATTTTTTTTTTAATTCCCCCCCAAATATATTAGTTGCAAAATTACTATTTTTACCTAATTATTTTTTGAGTTTGCATACTTGATATAATTTTGAAAGAATGTGGGGTATTTGTTTGTTTGTTTTTTTTTTTTTGAAAAAAATTAAATTTTAATGAGACTGATGCGCATAAGCCTTAGGTTTTTTGTAACCAATAATTTATTCATAGGTACCTTTATAATTAATGATCCGCTTTTATAAATATATGAAAATTAACATTCTACTTACATCAAAGAGCACATTTTCATTTTTTTTTATAACGTATTAGATTAGGAATGCTCGTATCTATCGTAGTCATAATGCGATGGAGATGACCATTGCATTAGAGCTATAATAGACAATAACCATTCATAACGCAATATAAAAGGTGGTAATGTCCTCTGACATAAGTAGAAACTTAGATTTTATATATTTGTAGGAAATAAATAGTTAATCATAAAGATATTTGTGATGAAAAGGTTATCCTAACAAAAATCTCTACAAAGTTTGGAGGGTAAAAAAGGATTTTTGATTTAAGGAGTACTTGGTCAATATCACCTATGTGGATGATGTTAACAAGGTAAAAAGAAAAAAAAAAGTTGTTTTAACAAAAGTATGTTAGTTTTGTCAAACTAAAAACTTTTTATGTAAAAAGTAACAAATTTTCTATATTAGTATAGTGTAAAAAAATTCATATGAAAGATTAATGTTCCTAATCAAATTCTATTTATTTACTAAAATTCTGTTGGATAAGAAATTTGATTTTAGTTTTATGTTTTTGAAATTTATGTTAATGTTCTTAAAAATTCTATGAAATATTAAAATTAATTTAAATATTTTATATCATAATTATTTTAAATAAATTAATTAAAAGTTAAACGCGTGTGAGCATTATCGAAAATTAGGGGTTAAGAGTGTAAAATATTGAAATTTGGGGACCAAGTGAAAATTAAACTAAAAACACAAGGATAAAAATGTAAACTTTTTAAATCTAAGGACAAAATAGAAATTAAACTCAAAATACATTGTTAAAAAGAGTAACATTTCGAAACTTAGGGATCAAATGAAAACAAATCCAAAACATAGAGAGAGAATATTTCTTTTCTTTCTTCAAGTTTATTAAGAATAATTAGCATGCAAAAAAACAAACCCAAGTAAGTAATCAAGTTCTTGATATTATTGTTAAAATGAACATACCTTAATTTACATTAAAATTCCAACTTTAACATATCGGTACTGAAGCATATACAAACTATATGTTCCTTTTCGTGGAAACAACTACATCATCTCATTCAAACAATTACATTACCATTGATTTTACCACAACCTTGCCCTAATCATTTGCCTAGATAATCTACAAAACATAGTTATGCATATTCATGATTAATTGGGACAAATACATATTTGAGTAGAAGTTTTGTTACTCATCTTATAACAATATATTTAGAGTTAGGTTTGATCTAGGTTTTTTTTTCTTTCTCTTTTATGGATTAAATTAATGAGTGAACTGAATCGAACTTATTATAGGCATTCTAGATGTAAGGTGCGAAAGAAACTTCTCATTAAACAAATTGGGCTCCTCGACTTTGGCATAACCAAGGCTGATGTGAAGGTCGACCAAAGCCCAATTTTCTTCTTTTCAGGTTCCAGTTGTCTCCAATCTTTCAAGTCTATCTTGTCTCGGCCTCAATCTTGTTTACTACCATCTTTTTGAATTTATTCATTTGATCCAAAATTACTCGTAATTCACGGAGATTCAATTTTATAGTTAACGAACTCTTCAATTAAAAACAAAAAAGTTGAATATTGTGTGAACATATTATACACAAATATAAAATTCAAAACCAAACTTAATAATTTTTTTCTGTACTTATTTTTTAAATTAATTACATTCCATTCTCTAAATTTCGTGTGAAGTAAATTTCTCATAACTGCACACGTCAAAAAAGTTATAAAAATACACAGAATAAATGAAGATTAAACAGGAAAAGTGACCAGGTAGTTAAAAACTTCTGAAATAAAATAGTTATTTATCATCAGAATTATAGTACAGAAAATGAGAGGAATTATAATTACAGGTATTAGCTTGTATTTTTGCATTTGTTTGAAAGAAAATGGCGGCGAAAGTGCAAATGGGGAAGAGAGTTCATCTTCGTCAATCATCCATCTCCGAAGAAAGAAAAATCCACCAAAAATAAAGAAAGGAGAGAGAAATGTGTGTGTAATTCAGAACAAGTCAAGGGGTATTTCCGTAATCCCGAATTTCAAGAGCAAAACCAGTCATCGTCATCGTATGAAAAGGCTTGACAATTTGGCTCTTCCCGTTGCAAACGACTGTAAATCACTCAACAAAGGGGAAAGAGAAGAAAGAAATAAACAACAAACCCATTTTCCAGATTCAACCCCCAATTTCCCCTTTTCACTATTCCCATCACCTGATTTTAAGGCATGTTCGAGGCCAAGGATCTCGCCTCCGATGGCGAGGATTCTCGGACCAAGCTTTTGCGCCATGTCAGAGAGAATTCCGATGTCAAATCTGGGTTTTCCGACAAGGGTATTGTTGGTTTCCGGGAGGAACAGTCAAAATCTGCTAGAATCGGGAATTCGGGTTCTCAAGAACTCACTCTTAGCTACCTCTGTGACAAGGACAAGGGTTTTACGCCTTCCTTCGAGAAAGGTAATTACAAAGGTAAGGAAGTTTTGTTTTCTGAGAATTCTAACGAAGATGATAAATGGGTTGAAAGGGATTTCCTTAATTTGAACTCCAATAGGGGAAATCAATCGAAGCGGGAGGTTGAGGATGAGATGGAAAGGGAGAATAATCGGGGAAAGAAACCCAAGCTTGAAACTCTCAATCTTTCTTTAGCTTTGCCTGAAGTTTCACTTTCTCTTACTGCTTCAAATGCTTTGCAAAATGAAGATCCTCCCCCTGCTCGATCCAAGCCTTGTAGGAGCCTCCAATCTTTGGCCCCTTCAATGAACAACACCCAAACTACTTGCTCTAATGATTTCACTGCTGCTTCGCTTTCCTATTCCTACTCCCACCAATTTTCTCACAACCCCAGTTGCTCGTTGACGAGAAATTCGACTGAGAATTACGAGTATTCGGTTGGGAGAGACGACCATATTTGGAACTGTGGAGAGGGAACTAATGGGTCTGTTCATAGCAGGTTTAAACCATTAGGGGATGGAGTTGCTTTGTCAAATCATGGAGGTGGGCTGAATTCTTTGTTGCACGGGAATCGTCCTTCAAATAAGGAGATATGTAATAACTCCGATGAACATTCATTTTTTCCGTCGGAGCTTCCGGCAAGACTGAGAACAGAGGTGAAATCGGGGAATTCGATTGGAAGGGGATCAGAAAATTTGAAGGGGGTTGAGGGTATTGCTAGGCCGGAGAGAATTCTTTGCGAAATCGTCTCAGAGTCGATCTCTATCATGTCTCAGATAGTTCAGGAGCTTCCTGATGAAACACTTTCATCAATCAAAGATTACTTGAAAGATCTGATTGCTATGCCTGACAAGAGAGATGAATTATCGTCTCTCCAAAAGCGGTTAGAGCGAAGGTCTGATCTAACTAAGGAAACTCTTTCAAAGTGTCACAAAGCACAGCTTGAAATTCTAGTTTCAGTGAAGATGGGGCTAGCAAGTTTCATATCAGCGAAAAGTAGGTGTTCCATTGCTGAGCTTGTGGACATTTTCTTGTTTCTGAAATGCAGGAGCTGCAAGAATGTAATCCCAGTTGATGATTGTGACTGTAAAATCTGCTCAGCCAACAAGGGATTTTGCAGCTCATGTATGTGCCCCATTTGTTTGAACTTTGATTGTGCAAACAATACTTGTAGTTGGGTTGGTTGTGATGTCTGCTCTCATTGGTGCCATGCTGCCTGTGGGATTGAGAAGAATCTCATCCGGCCTGGTCCGAGTCTCAAAGGTCAATCGGGGATGACAGAGATGCAGTTCCATTGCATTGCTTGTAATCATGCTTCAGAGATGTTTGGATTTGTGAAGGATGTTTTTGTATGCTGTGCAAGGAACTGGGGTCTAGAAACCTTGATGAAGGAGCTTGAGTGGGTAAAGAGGATCTTCATTGGAAGTGATGACTACAAAGGCAAGGATTTGTATATTAAAGCTGCTCAGATGCTGGCCAAGCTTGAAAGGAAAGCAATTGCTCCTCGGGAGGCCTGCAATATCATTCTTGAATACTTCAATTGTAAGTTTCAAAAATCTTCATCATCCAGTTCCTTTCTAATCTTTTGCCTAAATTTGATTATTTAATATGTGTTTTTCGAGAAACAATTGATGTTAATCTACTTTGTCCTCCTTAATATTCATCTCTTTAATTTGTTTATTGACTGTTCACATGAAGTTCTTTTATATTTATGTGAAACTCTTGCAGTATCTGTTTCTTGTTCGTTTGTCCTTCTATTCCTGAAATGAACATCTATTTTCTTAATTTCCATGGTCAGTAGTTATCATTTTTTAATTGTTCAACGACACATAATTAACTTTCCATCCAATTATTAAGGACAGTCAGAACACACTGTTGTAGTAGCTCATCGTTACTGAGGTGAATGTCCTTTTTGTTTTTGTTTTTCCTTTTTTACTACTCAACGGAAGTAAATGCTCAAGGATCAGATAAAATCTAAAAATTAAACCTGACGGTTCCTGATTCCGTGGCTTTTTGAAATGTTTAATACACAAGTGTCAAGTGAGCTAATTGATTTAACATTAGTAGTAAGGAGTCACCATTTCAAATAACAAATATTCAGAATACTTCATTCTTACTCATTTGCAGAATAGCTGAAATTTTTAGCTCCTTTTACAATTGTTTTCAATGTCTCTCTTTTCCTCAATAAATGACTGCTGCTTCCGGTCATTCTTAATCAATTAGAACAATTCTTATAAGGGACCAATTTTCATGGCCATCTTCTGTGATTCTTTGCAGTTTGACAATACATGGTAGTTTTTCTGTCTTACGAATTACAATCTGGTCTAAACATTAGTTCAATTTGTTTGTGTGTATGCTTCATATATTTAATACGCAACACCTTTGTTCTTCTTTAGTTAAAACATGGAAGTAAAATAACTGTCAGGTTGCTGGGTCGTATTCCATTTTAGGTCCGGAAATGGAGAAAAGATACAGTAGGAAACATCAAGTGCCATTGTATTTAACTAGAATTATGGCTACATTTTGAAAATTAGAGTAGCTTCTGGACCTTGATAGATTAGAATTATGTAAGATGGCAATGCATTGGTCATTTGGACATTTTCCTTACAAGAGTTGCTAAATGCTATGACATCTATCTCAATACAATGGTACGGCTTAAAATGTTTTGGTGTTACTGTATGTTTTGACTAACATAATTGTTGGACTTGGTTAGATGGTACATCGGAGATTTCAACTTCTGGGGTATTCTCAGAGAAGTTAGGAACAACCGATACGACCAGCCTGTCGAAAGATGGGATGTCTCTTCCTCAAACGGGTTCCCTACCTTCAACATACATCATGCAGAAAAACACCCCATCTAAGCCACATCGTGACTTAATCTCTGGCGATCTTCGACGGAACGATCTCAAAGTCTCCATTGCCAGTGACTTAAATGTAGACGACGAGTTCCAATTTGGGGTGTTGACAAAGAAAGAGGGCCTCGAGAGCTTGGAAAGCATTGTAAGAATCAAGAAAGCAGAGGCAGGAATGTTCCAGAACAAGGCAGATGAGGCACGGAGGGAGGCCGAACGGCTGAGACAAATAATCATTGCAAAGACAGAGAAACTCGACGAGGACTATGCCGAAAAGATCGGGAAATTGTGCTTGAAAGAGGCGGAAGATAGGCGTAGGAAGAAGGTGGAGGAGCTGAAGGTATTGGAGAATTCTCAAATAGATTATTACAACATGAAGAAGAGAATGCAGAAGGAGATATCTGGGTTATTGGAAAGGATGGAAGTGACAAAAAAGCAAGTAGTGTGAAGGTGACTGGGGATGTTCTATTTCTAACTTGATTTTTGTGGAGGTTTAGCAATAATGTTGACTGTTTTAATGATTATATTACAATGGGTTGTGTTTGTTTATTATTTAAGATCAAAAGAGGCAGTGATTGGGAAGCTCAATCCTGATTGAAACCATTATCTCTCTTGTCAAAGTTACCAGATTTTTCTCATTCTTTTAAACCCTTTTTCTTTTCTGTACCTGCTTTAGCATAAATGTAAAGTCTTACAACCCTTCCTCTCCTCTGGATTCTGAACTCTCTTTCTCTATATTCTGAACTTAGGCTCTCTAGTGGTCCCTCTTTCTCTCCTTGGATTTTGAACTCTCCCTCTCTTTTTATGCTTCAAAGATGGGAGAATCGATAATCTCGCTTTTAGGATAGATGTATAATGTCTTATTTAGTTGAATTATGTTCATATTGATCTCTATTAAAAGAAATTTGACTTTACAAAATGATAATGAAAAGAAAAGGAATTATGGGATTTTCAAATTAGTCTGTCATCAGTGGTGATTTAAGAGGTCTATCCTCTTGTTATGTGGATTGTTAGACGTCTTTAGACTTTAACTATTGGATCTATGGGTAATTTCATAAGCCTATTTCTCCCCTTTCATGGACTAACAATATGAAACAAGAAGGGAAAAAATGACAAATACCTAGGATATCTTAAAACCATTAAATCTAGACACAACATCAAGGACATTTGAACTTGGGATATGTTAACCCTATGTTGAGTCATCTTTAAGCTGTTCCAAACAGAACAAATTTTGTTTTCATTCAAAATAAGAGGACAAGAAGAGGTCCATTGAGTTGGGATGAATATAATCTTAACAATGAACACACATCTCAGCAATGAAACTTGAAAACAACTCAGCATACAAGTCCCACACTCTTGAAAAGAACAAGAAACTAGAAAAGAATAGGCCTAAACAGTGTGATCGATGTGCATAAACCGAGCAAAACCGATGGAAACATCGATGGAAATGCCAAAGAGGAGGACGAAGAAAGCAGTGAAGTTAAGCAAACGGGACTCGGGGCTGCCAGCCAGTCTCAAAGAAGTAGCCTTCTCAGACAAGCCAGTCAATGCTGTGCATATTATCATCATCAGCAGAGCCCTTCCCCCACTTATGTGCCATGGCAGCAGCCTGGCTTTGGTAGCTGCATCTGCTCCTGGAAACAAGAATGTAAATAGTCCCAACAGCCACTGTCCAAACCAATGTAAGTCGGTGTACTTTTAATAAAAAATTATCGCAGTTTCGAAATGGGTATAATTAAAACGTCTTATACCTGTAAGCCATAAAGGCAGAAAGTGACGATGCCAATCCATGAATGTAAACTAAACATATCCTCCAAGTTCACTTGATCATGAAACTTGAAAGCAGCGTTTATTCCTATAATTCCCATGCAAATGGCTACCAAATGCAGGGCCATATGAACTATCTTCTTTGTTATCTTTTCTGCTCTCACTGTCTTGTAGGCCATCATTGCTGCTCAAACCCAATTCAATCATGGTTATTTTGATTTCTTTTTTATATTGTATCTTTAAAATATTAGTTAAATGAACTCGAGCTAGCTGTGGTACCTTCTCCCGACATGAACACGAAACCGAGGAGCATGAAGAATGGGTGGCACTGCCGAAAACAAAACTCCTTCAATGTTAGTCGTTCTTCTCCTATTCATATTAACAGCTCTATGTTTTGATCATATTAGCCCTATCAAAAGACTCTAGATCTTACCCAGTTATTTAATTTTAAGCTACTCTATCCAATTCCTCGAATGACTCTTATTAATAACAATCTAATCCAATTATGAAATATTTGCAAATCGCTTTAAGAAAATAGTGAAAACAACAAGGCAGACTCAAATCATTTGTCATTACATTACAAGGCGTAAGTAAATATCATTTTTTTCTAAAACTATTGATTGAAATAGAAGTAAAATAAATATAAGTATACTATACCTCACCTATAAGTAAAATGTATATCTTTTACTGAATAATAAATTTGAGTTGATGTGGCTGATATTGTAGATGAAACACCAGTGATATATACCAAGGCTATAAGTGAAGGGGAATGATGAAAGAAACGAACGAATCCTTACATTGAAAACAAGGTCCGGATTGGGAGAATCATAGGCTAGGCCGCCACGATAATGCAGCAACCAAACAAGCATAAGAATGCAGGCAGTGAGACCAAAAATATGTGCAAAGACAGTAATTGAAGAAGCAGTGTGCCTGAAAGTTGCCCTGTCCATAGTGTCCATATCAATGGGGAATGTATGATTTTTTATTCTCAAAGACTTGAGTTTCATGTTGGTTCCTATATATAGACTTTTTGTTTAGAGGGGAGAGATATAAAATGTTGCTTGAAGAGCTGGGTTTGGAATTGGGAGTAATGGGAAAACTTGGATCTTTGGCAAAGCATATCAGAATTAATAGTTAATGAAGCTAATTATGGCAGCTTCTTGGTAAGAGAGGAAGAAATGAGAATGTATAAAGTCTGAGACTTTTATATAAAAGAAAAAAAAAGTGAGGGTGGAGCTGGCAGGGGCATTAACTGATTGTATGAACAAAAGGAATCATATGAGATTAACAGACAAAAAAAGGGAAAGATTATGAGAAGACAAAGATAAAGTGGGTCTTGTGAAGAATAAGGTTAAGTATATGTGCAGTGGATTAAACTCTCTTGAAGTTGAAGTTTGGATTTGGCCTTTTTGATATCTTTTTTGAATTTGGGTAGAAGAAGAAGCTAAATTTTGGTAAGTTGTTACTACATTAAAAAAAATGTAACATGTTTTCAATTTTTGTTAGGAAAATTGTAACTATGATTTCAATTGATTTAAAACATACAATATTAAGACTCAGTTTGACAACGTTCACTTTTTGTTTTTTTATGTTTGGTTTCCCACTTTTACAAAAAAAAAAAAAAAAAAGAAAAAAACTATATAGCTTTCGACTTTTTTATTTTTGAAAACAAAAAATGAGAAATATGATTGAGAGACTCGACTGATTTAAACATACATACAATCAAATAAGAGATTAAGAGACTTGAAGTCTCCAAACTTATTAGTTTTTGAAAGAGAAAAATGTCACATTTGTATTTGGCAGGAAGGTTAGTGTGGGATCTTGCCAGAGAAGAGAAGAGAAGTGAAGCCAAGGAAGAAAGGAATAGAGAGGGGTAGAGGGGTAGGGGAAGATTAAAAAAGATAATGAACAAAAATTTCCACATAAGCTAAATTATTAAAAAACTTAGTAAACATTGCACATCATTTAAAAATTGTCATCTCAAACCTACTATATCATTTTTCATTAGTTAATTAAATGTCAATTTAACTCCAAAAATACTTGAGATCATCTTCAAATCTCAGGAATCAAGTTGTCCTCTATATATATGTCGAAAAAGGGTTAGTTTGCCCTAGGGGCTTATTTGTAATTTCTTTGTGGGCCTAGGGTTTCCTGTCTGTCTATTTATTTGAGCAAGTATTCCTGTATTTCTATATCACTTGAATAATAAAAAAATAAGTCTAGATCATGGTTTTTTCTCTCTGGCCTAGGGTTTTCCACGTAAACCATTTGTGTGTTTTGATTCTCCTTCCTTCCTCTTCTATTTTTATCATGGTATCAGAGCAAGGTGACGAAACCCTAGCCACCATTGATGAGTCCCCGTTAACGACCAATTTCGAGATGGCTGTCACAATTAAGGAATCTGTCCAACAGTATCTAGAGGCTGCCTTACCGCGTCTTCTTCAACAAATGAGCACCGCACTGACAATCCAATCCGTCAACTGACAAATCAGGTTGCGCCCAACCATGAAGGATCGCACCCAGCCTAGAATCATCGACGGCACTCCGATTGCGCCTGGAAAGAACCCTATCGACGGTGGTGCCCAGATCCACTTCAGATCTGTCAAAATCTCGGGTGTAGATGACCATTAACGTCCAATCAAAGCCTAGCCAGCCGTGCAGCAGATTGATCCCTCGGGTGCAGAAGACTATCGACGTCCGTTCGAAGCCCAGCTAGCCGCACAACAGACCCATTTCACGACGAACTCTCGGGTGCTCAGGTGGACCAGTCGTGGCTTCGGTTTTGACTAGCAACTGCCGGTGGATCAGCCAACACAGTCCGACAGCAATGGCGTGGGTCCCGTTCTTTTTTCGGTGAGTTCTTCAGTAGCCGCGAGTAGGGTTTTTCCTGGACAGATTCAGAAAAGATTTACTTTTCTTCAGTAACAACTCGCGGATCTTGGTACGATTCTTGGCACGAACTCACCAAGTACTCAACCAGAGTCATCCAATCTTCAGCTATACTCCGAAAACCCGGTAAAATCTTTCCATTCTTTACCTACTGCAAATTTGTTGTCTAGATCAATGAGACATTCTACATGAATTATTATTGGCGAAAAGTTGAATGGCTAAAATTATTTCTCCTAGTTGCAATTCATCAGAATGGCTCTGAAAGAAAGACAAAAATTTGGTTATCTTACCAGGGAAATACCAAAACCTGAACCTAGTCACTCCTAAGAACACATCTGGAAAGCAGAAGATTCATTACTACGGTCAGTTCTAGTGAGTAGTATGGAACCTCAAATAGGCAAACCATTGCTCTATATGGTGTCTGCCAAAGACATTTGGGATGTAGTACAGCAACTGTATTCAAAGAAGCAAAATGTATCTCGCCTATATACCTTACGAATTCAAGCAAGGGACTATGGTCGTAACGTTGCACTTCAATAAACTGTCCTTGTTATGATAAGAAACGGACTTATACCGTGAAATTATCTGGAAGTGTGCACATGATGGGACTCAGTATTCCAAAATTGAGGAAGCTGATTGAGTGTTCGCAGTAGGATATTAGGCCAACGTCCTACACCGTCGCTTATGGAGGTGTATTCTGAAATACGCATGGAAGAAGACAGGTCTAGTGCGATGAATAATCCAGTAGTCACATCTACTGACACTGCTGCCTTTGTCAAAAAATCCTCTGAATCTGACAGTGACAAGAAACCTCCACCTATTTGTGAGCATTGCAAAAAACTGTGGCACACGAAGGACCAGTGATGAAAGTTGCATGGAAAACCTCCAAATTACAAATGACGACAGTCACAGGACAAATCTGGTCCTGGATGGGCTCTAGTAAGCGACTTGGCAAATGACAAGGCTCAAGCTCAACCTCAAGCAAATGGTCAAAGTAGCTCAAGTGCTATCGGGGTTAGTGCTATTGCACACTCAGGTACGACTCAACCCTTTGGTTTTATTAGCATTAATGGAAAAAGCCCTGGATTGTGGATTCCGGAGCAACAGATCAGATCTGACCGATTCTTCTGATTATTTTATATCATATCACCCGAGTAGCGGAAATGAGAAGATTAGAATTGCAGATGGGTTCTTTGCCCCTGTCACAGGAAAAGGACATCTTTCCCCTTTTGAGGGTCTGCTGATGTGTTGCATGTTCCTAGAATTTCATACAACTTATTATCTGTCAGTAAAATTACAAGAGACCTGAATTGTCAGACTGTTTTCTCACCCGACATTGTTTTGTTTCAGGATCTGAGCTCGGGGAAGATGATTGGCACTGCTCGACACGATAGGGGGCTCTATTTCCTGACTAATGAGACTTCTTTTAGGGATGGTTATAACACTAGCTTTATTTCTTTGAATTTCTCTACTGCTGAAACTGGTTTTATGTTATGGCATTACCATCTGAGACATCCTAATTTTCAATATATGAAGTATCTTTTTCCGTATTTATTTCATAATATTAATATATCGACCTTACATTGCGATGTATGTATCCGGGCTAAACAAACTCGTGTCCCCTTTCATTCTCAGCCTTACAAACCATCTAAACCTTTCAGCCTTATCCATAGTGATGTTTGAGGTCCTTCACCAACCACTACCTCTACAGGCATGCATTGGTTCATCACCTTTATTGATGATCACACTAGATTGACCTGAATTTTTCTTTTGGCCGATAAGTCTGAGGTATCCTCTGTTTTCGAACAATTATATGCTACCGTAGAAACCCAATTCAACACAAAAAGTTGCCATTTTGTGAAGTGACAACAAGCATGAGTTTGTTAATAACTCGTTCCGAGACTTCCTAGCTTTTAAATAAATTGTCCATCAAAGCTCATGTACCTATACTCCCCAGCAGAACGGAGTAGCCGAGAGGAAAAATAGGCATCTGGTAGAGATCACTTGTTCCCTATACCTACCTCTCTTCCTTCCTATTTGTGGGGTGATGCTATCCTCACTGCAGCCCATCTCATCAACCGCATGCCTTCCCATGTCTTAGTTTTTCACACTCCTCTTGACTATTTTAAAGAGTTGTATCCCAGCACTCGGTTAATCCCCGACGTCCCTCTCCGGGTGTTTGGGTGTGTTGTCTTCGTCCATACCCACAGTCCCAACCGTACGAAGTTTACTTCTCGGGCTCAGAAATGTGTCTTTCTTGGGTACCCTCTCCATCAACGTGGGTACAAGTGTTATCATCCCTCGTCTCGAAAATACTTTATTTCTATGGATGTCACCTTTCTCGAAGATCAACCTTTCCTTCCCATTAGCCCTCTTTAGGGGGAGAGTTTTAGTGAAAAAGGCTAACTAGTCCACGTATTCTATTCCCCTAGAGATGTCGGCTGAACCTGATTATGTTAGTCCTGTTCTTCCCACCAATCAAGTCCTTTGGATAACATACTATAGGAAGAATCTCAAGAAGGAAACAATGCTGCCTATCATTTCTCCGGCTCTAATTCATGAGTCTAACTCGGTCTCAACTTCAGATATGAACATTCCTGTTTGTGATACTGATAATTGTGTTGAGACCAATACTTGCAGAGTAGACAAAGATATAGGAATTGGTGACAGTGATGCGAAAATAAAAGGGACTGAGGAAGATGAAGAAACTGATGGAAAGAACAACACTGAGGAAATAACTCCAGCAAACGTGAACAGTGGAAGGGAAGATCATTGTCCTTCTAAGGAAATGCCCATAGATCAAACGACTAGCTGCAATAAGAAACCTAGAGAAGAGGAAAGTCGTGATGTGTCTCTCGATCTTCCCATTGCCTTAAGAAAAGGGACTAGATTGTGTACGAAGTTCCCTATGCACAGTTACATGACATATAGTAACTTATCTCTTGAGTTCAAGGTTCTCACTACCAGCTTAGATGCGGTAATGGTTCCAAGAGTATACATGTTGCCATGGAATCTTCTGAGTGGAAAGTTGCGGTTATAGAAGAAATGAGAGCTCTAGAGAAAAATGAGATATAAGAATAGGTTGCCCTCCCTCAGGGGCACAAGATGGTCGGACGTAAATGGGTTTTTATTCGATGGCTCAATTGACAGATACAAGGTGAGACTGGTAGCCAAAGGCTTTACTCAAACCTTTGGTATTGATTACTCTGAGACATTCTCCCCTGTAGCCAAACTCAATACGATCTGGGTGCTGTTATCTGTTGCTGTTAATAAAGATTGGCCTTTGTACCAATTAGATGTGAAGAATGCGTTTCTTAATGGAGAACTTGAAGAAGAAGAAGTCTATATGAGCCCTCCACTCGGCTTCGAGAACTAGTTTAAACACCGAGTTTGTAGATTAAAGAAGTCATTGTATGGGTTGAAACAGCTCCAAGAGCCTGGTTTGACAGATTCACCACGTTCGTTAAATCACAGGGGTATAATCAAGGGCACTCAGACCACACGTTGTTTACAAAGAAGCCTGCTTTAGGAAAGATCTCAGTACTTCTAGTTTATGTAGATGACATTGTGTTGATCGGTGATGATACTGGTTAAATTATGAGACTTAAAACAAAAATGGCTGAAGAATTTGAAATTAAAGATCTGGGAAAATTGCGGTACTTCCTTGGGATGGAGGTGGCTCAGTCAAAGAAAGGTATCTCAGTCTCACAACAGAAGTATACTTTGGATCTCTTCAAAGAAATAGGAATGACTAGGTGTAAACCAGTAGACACCCTTGCGGAATATAATGCCAAACTGAGCAATGTTAACAATAGAGCTCCGGTCAGTAAAGAGAGATATTAGCAATTAGTCGGGAAGTTGATATATTTATCTCACACGAGACTTGATATATCATATGCAGTGAGTGTTGTCAGTCAGTTCATGTAAGCTCCTTATGAGGAACATATGACAGCTGTCGAACACATTCTACAATATTTGAAAGGCACTCCTGGTAAGGGCATACTGTTCAGAAAGTCAAGTAAACGTGGCATAGAAGCATATACTAATTCGAGCTGAGCAGGGTCTGCTGTTGGTAGAAAGTCTATGTCTGGGTATTGCACCTTTTTTTGGAGCAATCTGGTCACTTGGAGAAGTAAAAAACAGGGAGTAGTTGCTAAAAGTAGTGTAGAAGCCGAGTACAGGGCCATGAGTTTGGGGATATGTGAAGAAATCTGGTTGAAGAAAGTGTTGACAGATCTTCGACAAGACAGTGAGCTTCCGATAAAATTATTATTTGACAAAAAGCAGCAATAAGTATTGCAAACAATCCGATCCAGCATGATAGAACCAAACACGTCGAAATTGACAGACATTTCATCAAAGAAAGATTGGACAATGGAAGCATATGCATTCCCTACATCCCTTCTAATCAGTAGATTACAAATGTCCTTACAAGGGGTTGTTAAGACAGAGTTTTGATTATTGTATTAGCAAGTTGGGTCTTATTGATATTTACGCCCCAACTTGAGAGGGAGTGTCGAAAAAGGGTTGGTTTGCGCTAGGGGCTTATTTGTAATTTCTTTGTGGGCCTAGGACTTCTTGTCTGTCTATTTATTTGAGCAAGTTTTCCTGTATTTCTGTATCACTTGAATAATAAAAAACAAGTATAGATCGTGGTTTTTTCTCCTTAGGGTTTTCCATGTAAACCATTTGTGTGTTTCGATTCTCCTTCCTCTTCTATTTTTATTAAATATATATATATTTCAACATTAAGTCATATAAGAACACGTACATAAATCAAAATAATAGGCAAAATTTTAGAGGTATTTAGAATGTATTTGGTTTAACTTTTCAAGTGTTTATTTTTTAAAATAAGTCATTTTGAAAAAAAAATAAATAAAGGATTTGACCACTACTTAAAATAACTTTTGAAACACTTGCTGGAACCAAATGTCGATCGTTGTTGTGCTGTGAAAGATTCATTGCCTTGAAAGTAAAATTTGGCGCGACCTTGGTGTTAAATCGCAATCATCGGTTGCTCCCCAAGGTTTACATAACCTTCTATTTCAGACGTGCACTTGTTGGAGAAAGGTATGGAATCAAAGAAGAACTTGCTCATAGAAAATCAAAGAGATATAAAATAATAATAAGAAGAAATCTATGTTTCAAATTGAATTTTTTTCTCCAATTTATAAGAAAACATATTAGATCTAAAATTAATTTTAGATCTATAAGGGTCAAGCTTATTAAAACACTAGAATTGTAACCATCAAATAGTTACAATATTTGTAAATACATTTTCAAATTGTAACATTAAAACAGTCACAAACTTAAAGGTATAAGTCATTACAATGACAAATCATTCCCAATAATCCCCCATGAATGACTAGCATTTTAATGATTACTTTAATAAAATATTTTCTTTGAGCAAAGAAAGGAGTATAAACTTAAACATCAATATCTTTCTATTTGAATTGATGCACAGTGAGGTAGGGTAACAATCTGACTAAAGAAAGTAAGTTACCTTTTGAACTTTCAATAGTTATGATTGAGGCTCTTACAACATGATTTAATCCTTGTGTTTTTCTTGATTCCACGATAAAAGCTTGCTATTTAAGGCCATGCACATAGAACCTCGGGTTACCGTGAATGCTCTAGAAAGATATCCTTAAACTCTTTCATAGAAGGTGGTCATACCCTCACATTTACATTTATTGCTTCATCAAGTCTATTTCAATAACCACTCAAAATTTGAGCTATGAAGATTTCATATCTAGTCCATATCAGGACCAACTTTATCAAGTCTATTAAAGACGAACCACTCAAAACTAAGTTGTGAAGTACAATTATCCATCAAGTCCATACCAGGACCATCCAAAGAAAGAGGTATGAAATCTTTAAAGGTATTAGTTTAGTCTATCAAGTTCGTACTAAAACCACTCAAATAAAGGGCTATAGACTATCAAGTTTATCATAATAGATCACCCAAATAAAGGGCTACGGATAATCAAGTCTATCACAATAGACCACCCAAATAAAGGGCTACGGACCACTATAAAGGTTTGAGTCCCATACTTGTTGAAAATTCTAAAATTACTCTTCTTGTTAGGCCTTTAATGAGAGGATTTGCTAAATTTCTCCCGAACCTTACATACTTCAAGGAGATAATCCTCCTTTCAACAACTGTTTTATAACTCCATGTCTGAGGTATATATGCCTCCTTTTGCCATCATACACACTATGCTTGCCAATTCCTATGGCAACTTGTGAATCACAGTACAAAGAGATTAGTACTGATGCCTCCACAATGGTACATCTCCCAGTAGGCTTTTAAGCCACTCATACTACTGTCTCTTATACACATCTAGATGTGTATAAGAGACAGCCCCACAATAGTTCATCTCCGAATAGGCTTTTAAGTCACTCATACTGATGTCCACCACAATGATACATCTCTCAATAGGCTTCTAAGTCACTCAAGCTCTTGCCCTGTTAATTCTAGAGCAATAAATTCATACTCCATGAAATAGCTCATTTATCAAATAATAGCAGATTTTCATGAAATAGCTCCTCTACCCAATAAGAACACGTGTCCACTAGTAAAGCTTACTTTGTCAATGTTACCCAGTTTGCATACATTACCTTGGAAGAAGTTATTAAAATGCAAACAATAATTTATTACCCTTAAGATACCTTAATAAACGACGAAGAAGGATCAAATGATATTTATCATAATTATTTGTATATCTACTCATTCTTCTCACAGCATATGCAATAACAGGTTGTCTAGTATATTTCATCAATGTAACACTTTCTATAATCTTTCCATATTTAGATTAAAAAAACATTATCTTTCGTATTTTTCTTAAGACTCATACTAGAATCATAAGGTGTTCTTATAGGAACATCATCAAAACAATCAAATATGATAGTCATGAAGAAAAAAAATACCAAGTATCCCATCAGCTTGCCCTAAATCTTGTTGGGTTTTATGTCCTAAAACTCGTAGATAGTAAATGTAGATAATTGGTTGCATCAATAAAGAGTTATCGATGTTATTCAATAAGTGTTATTGATTGTGTTGTATTCATTTTGTCTTAATAACCCTAAATTCAATAGATTAACATCCTAAGTTGTCTTATGAGTCTTGAACTGTATGTAGAGACATACATGGATCAATGTTCAAAATACAACCTAAAGGGTCTATAGTTTAGGGATAAGGTTGGGTATCTTATCCTTGTGACACTATGGTTACGACCCACTTTGTATTTGATATAAACACAATGATCCAATGTGTTCGTGTAGGTGACATGCAAGTATGGGTATCCTATGCAATGAGTTTGCATAAGACCGGACTGCGAAATAGTAACCACTAGATGTAACACCGTTGACTAGTTTGGTTTCTATTTCACTGGGATGACCTGGGCAACTTAGTCTTAATCCTGAGTGTATTATGAATTCCTGTTCACGAGGGATTTAAAGGAACAGTGAAGTTCCATTGCGGAAGCGGGATCAGCCCAATTTTTTATTTTATTTTTACACAGAATGAAAATTACAGAATATAATAATGCAATTAACAAATTAATTTTACAACATACTTGAGAAGGAAAATAATAGAATTAAGGTTTATATCACCATAGATAGTTACCTCTGTATTCTCTTGGGATGATAATTTCTCAGGAGGTGTGGGCTTTAAAATTTTGGAAGAGAGGGAGATATTTTTTTTCTAGAGAGAATCATTGAAACCCCACTGTAACTCCTCTATGAAGAAGAAAATCGTAGGAATCAATTTTTCCCACTCACCAAGTAGGTCAAGAGAGAATTAAGGGGAGGGAAGTTACTTTCCTCCCTTTAATTTTAAAATTAAAATTAATTTTAAAAAATTAATTTTAATTTAAATAAAAATATTATATATATATATATATGTTATATCATATATAACACATAACCTATAGTTTTATATTGTATCAATACAATATAACCTATAGTTTTAATTCTTNAACTAACTTATTATATATATATATATATATAACTATATGTTATATCATATATAACACATAACCTATTTTATATTGTATCAAATACAAAATAACCTATAGTTTTAATTCTCTTATTAATGCATGATATTTAATATAAATCTCATTTATATTAAATTTAATTACATGAATCCAATTCACTTAATTAATATTTGAATCATATTCAAATATTTATTTCCTCTCAAATAAACTTTATATTATAATGTATCAAATATATTATAGTAATTATATCATTTATAATTAAGTTAAATTAATTCTATTACATATAATTAACTCCCTCAATTAATCTGAACAATTCAAATTAATTCAAAATTAATTCTCAATAATCCCTGTTGACTATAGAGGGGACCTTATGGACCTGTAGATTGAAGCTCTATGGTACTTAAATAGTTAATTAAACTCCTTTAATTAAATTATTCAGAATCCATTAACTGTCGATCACTCCACTAAAGATCGACAGCTGCACTCTTCGCACTAAAGATATATTTATGTGTCCATTGGATATATCCAGTCAATAGTGCGATGACCCTTCACAAATTGCTCATAAGTATAGCTGGACCAAAATTATCGTTTTGCCCTTGTAGTTACATCTAACTTCTTAAGTACCATTGATCCCTCTAATGACAAATAAGTTATAGTCCAACTATGACCAAACCCCTCTTGGGCTAAGAGAGAGTGTGGCGCCACATTTTTTAAGCCCTAGAATCAGCCCTTAAGGGAGCAATTTATTTACTTACCCCTAACATCAGGGAAGAAGTGAATTCTTTCTTGTGTAACTGTGTTCCCAACTCCTCAATTAGACAAATTCCCAAAATGGTAGGCTTATTGAGTTAGTGATCTGGCCACTCTCACTTATACAATTCAAAGGACTACATTCATAGGCAAGAGTTCACAACTCACTCAGAATTCAGGTCATGCCACCTATGGTCATCCTGGTGAAATGTAAGTCTCTACTATGAATGATGTTATATAATTAGACTAGTTATTTCATGGTCCGGTCTTATACAAACTCTTTTGTATAGAACACCCTCACTTACATGTCTCTACATGAATTATCAAGATCAAATCATTTGAGCACTTTACAAAAATTGTAACGTCTACAAAGCGGGCCATATTCGTAGTGTCACCAAGATAAGGTATCCAGCCTCATCCATCTACTACAGACCATTTAGGTTATCACTTAAACATGATCCACCTGTATGTCTCTATATACATGTTTAAGCTACAGATGATAATCTTGGATGTTAGTTTATTGGTTTGTGGGTTAATGCTACTAAATGTCAAATAAAACATCTCATGTTTTATTAAATAAATAAATTATTTGTATATTACAATTACAAACTACATGACCCATTACAAATTACAGGACCCACGAGATTTAATGCATCAACCCTAACAAAATCGTCTTTTGATTTGTATAGATGAGAGTGGCTAATTCGTGACTCAATAAGCTTACCATTTTGGGGACAGGGCCAAGTGGGGAGCTGGGAACATTGATCTTTTTGAATTAAATGTATTTGCACAAAATTCTTGTTTAAATTACTAATTCACAACAGTTTGTTAATTTGTTTAAATTAGCCTACATTAGTAAAAAGTCACTAGTTTAAATTAACCCTATTCACCCTTTCTAAGGTTGTCATACCGATCCTACAAAATTCTCCACCTCCAATATAGATAATGGTAGATAGAAAATTTTTTAGTCCTACCGTAGTACTTACTACTCCACTAATAATTTAACACATCATCAAATGATATGTTAATTTATTATTTATTTATTTTATGGACTCCACATAATTCTTAGATTTTTACTTTTGTGACAATCAACGAATGAATGTAGTATGAAAAAGAATTGTCTACTATCGTAACAATAGAAATTTTCCCATGATAGGTAGAATGTCAACTTGAAGATGAAAATTTTGAAGGAAGAAGGGACTTGTGGCGGATCAATAAATTTTGTTGAGCAAGCACTCCTTAAAATTCAATAAACAGGCATTATGAAACTAAAGGAACTAATGAAGGTCTTTGAGCGGAAATTTACAGAACAATAATTTACAATAAACAAACAGGAAAATATGCATTTGAGGTAAAAATACAGCATGCTAAAAAAGAATTAAAAAAGAGTAAAAGGGTTTAGAAATCCTTATCTTTGAAGAACTGTTCTTCAAGAAAGAAACCCCTCGAACCGAATGGAACACCACCACGAGAATTCCACTGTATTCTCTGGATGAAAATCCAAGAGGTGCGGACTCTGGCTATTCTGGAAGAGGAAAAATTAGAGAGAAGAGATGAGAGGAAGATTGTGAAGCAGTTAGGACTTACGGAATACTTATGTAATTTTTCTTCAGGAAAAAGAAGATGAATAACCCTTATTCCACAAAAAAACCAACTTCCTACTATCGTAGTAGAAAGAAAAGACTCCCTCCTTAAATCACTTTTTTAAAAAATAAAATAATTTTAATAAATATGTTAATCTATATTTATATGATAACTATTTTATCATTTAATATGTACTAAACTATATGTTATATCAAATATAACATATAATCTATAGTTTAATATTGTATCCAATATAATATAACCTATAGTTTAATTCTCTCAACAACGATATTTAATATGAATCCCATTTATATTAAATTTAATTATATGAATCCAATTCACATAATTAATATTTGAGTTATATTCAAATATTTAATTTCTCTGAAATTAACTTTATAATGTATCAAATACATTATAGTAATTATATCACATGTAATTGAATTAAATTAATTATATCACATATAATTAATTCCCTCAATCAATCTGAACAATTCAAATTAATCCAAAAATTAATTCTCATTAATTCCTGTTGAGCTATAGAAGAAACCTTATGGACCTGTAGCTTGAAGCTCCAACAATACAAGAATAATTAATTAATTTATTCACCATCCGTTAACTGTCAGACACTCCACTAAAGACCGACAGTTGCACTCTTCACACTACAGATATATTTCTGTGTCCATTGGATATAACCAGTCAATAATACGATGAGCCTTCACAAATTGCTCGTAAGTACAGTTGGGAAAAAAATATCTTTGCCCCTATAGTTACATCTAACTTCTTAAGTACCACTAATCCCTCTAATGAATAATAAATCATAGTCCAACTATGACCATACACTAGAAAAATTTTGGGTTTTAATGTCGGTTGACAACCGACATTAAAGATAGTGTTATTAAAGCCCTTTAATGTCGGTTGTCTTTAATGTCAATTTTAAACCGACATTAAAGGGCTTTAATAACATTGTCTTTAATGTTGGTTGCAACCGACATTAAAGTCCTTTGATGAAATTTGCAACCGACATTAAAGCCCAGAATCTGTCCATTTTATCAATTATTGTCCGTTTTTTTTAAAATTTCGTTGCCGAATCCATTTTTTGATCAAAAAGTATAACATGACACATCATCATCAAACATTGTGGCTATGACATATTATTTATGTATGGATTGTAAATCTATTACATTTAATCCATAAATTCTGCTATAAAATTATAATTTAAAAGGTCGTACAATAATTCAGCCCTTGAAAACACAAATTACAAGTAATACAAATATTATGATTTTACAAACATTATCAGTTTACTGTCCCTCTCCACTTGGTAAGTATGGATCCCTTCATAATTCTTCTTGAACAGAACCACCCCAACTTCAACAGTGTCTGGTTATATGCATCTCTTCTGACCACTATTGTTCAAAGAATCACAAACAAAAAAGGTAGACAAATGATTGAAAGTGAAAATGTTATCAGAATTCATATTCAACTAATCGTGTTTATTGGGAATGTGTATAAATGGTATATTCAAGAAAAAATTCTTTACTAGAGTTCCACAAAAAAAAGCATAAAGAGGTTGCGATGCCAAATCTTTACTCCTTTGTTGCACCTGCAAAACAAGAAAACTCAATAGTTGAATAAATGAGAGAATCTTCTTTTTAAAACTGTGAGTCATCAACTAAAACTTATTAAAACTGTGAGTCAAACATTCTTTTAATGTATTTAATTAGCATAATGAACATGTTCTCAAGCCAATCAACCGTTTAGTTCCTACATCTATCGCTTAGCTCCAGCGGCCCATCGTATAGCTCAAGTTTAGTAAACGATCTCGCGCATAGGCTATCGTTTAGCTACCGCACCCATCGTTTACCTCCATCATTTAGCGTTGACGCCTTATCATCTAACTCATTCGCCTATCACTTAACGTCATCGCCTATCGCTTAGCATTCTGCCTATCGTGCAACGAGTCTACTCATCGTCTAGTGCAACCCAGCTATCGTCTAGCGCTCATGCCCATGCGTAGCGCCATCGTGTAGCCTATCGCTTAGCGCCCGCGCATCTGTTATACAATCGTCCAACGCCCGCGCATCTGCTATACGATCATCCAGCGCCCACGCATATCTACACGATTGTCTAGCGCATCTCTTATCATCTGCTATATGATCGTCTACCTCATTATTTAGCTCCCCACATTGCTACACGATCGTCCAACGCCTGCCTACACAATCACCTACCTCATCGTGTAGCGCTACCCATTTGCTACATGATCGTCTACCCAACGCCTTGCACTCAACATTTCGCTTTCACTGCTCTTGCTCACGCATACCCAATGCAAGAGTAACTCTTGGCAACACTTCTGGCCAATACTTCAACAAATGTATCATATACAACAAAACCATTAATCAAATCGAATTTAAAAGGCCATAGACACATAAAAAGTAGGCTCAAATCTAGGAGCAGAGAGACATATTGAAGTGAAACCGCAGCTGGCTTTCGTTGAGACATTTACACAAACAGTTGAAAGGCGTAACATAAGAACAAAAATTGCTGTGAGTTTAAGAGAGGAAAGAGAAGAAAAGCATACTGATCTGGACGAATGACGAACGGCGAACTTTAGATCTTCAGATCTGGACTTCAGATTGAGCGACGAATGGCGGCACACGGATCAGCGCGTCTGCTCTTCGTCTAGCACAACACGGCTATCGTTTAGCGCTCAAGTCCATCGCGTAGCGCCATCGTGTAGTCTATCGCTTAGCGCCCGTGCATCTACTATGCGATCGTCCAATGCCCACCTACACGATCGACGATCATCCAGCGCTCGCCTATACTATCGTCCAGCGTCCGCGCATCTGCTATACGATCGTCTAGCGCCCGCCTACACGATTGTCCAACACCCATGCATATCTACACGATCGTCTAGTGCTGAGAGGAAAGTTTAAAGGCGTAACATTGAGACATTTACACAAACAGTTGAGAGGCGTAACATAAGAACAAAAATTGTTGTGAGTTTAAGATAGAAAAGAGAAGAAGAGCATATCGATTTGGACGAACGACGAACGACGAACTTCAGATCGAATGATGAACGGCGACACACGGATCCGGGCGACTGGGTGCGACGACGCGGGTTGCACGATAAACAGACCTGCACGGAAGCCAGATCTACACCACGATCTGTCTCTTATACACATCTAGATGTGTATAAGAGACAGCGTCAGACCTGCACGGGTTGCACGGCGACACGAGTTACGCTACCCATTAGCAAGTGTTTGGAAGAGAGAAGTGAGAAAGAAGAGGGTCTGAAGAGGGAAGTGTGAGAATGAGAGGAAAAAAAAAATAGGGGAGAGTGAAGAGGGAAAAATTAAGCGGGTTTTTAATGTCGGTTTAAAACTGATATTAAAGGTACCCCTACAATGTCAGTTTTAAACCGACATTAAAGATCCGCTTTTTAGAAAAAAACAAAACCGACATTATACATCCGATTTCACTTTTTTCAACCGACATTAAAGCCCAAAATTCTTGTAGTGATATCCCTCTCGGGCCAGGAGAGAGTGTGACACCACATTGTTCAAGCCCCAAAATCAGCCCTTAATAGAGCAATTTATCTACTTACCCCGACATTAGGATATGAGTGAATTTTGTCTTGTGTAGCTCTGTTCTCAACTCTCCAATCAAATGAATCCTCAAAATGATAGGCTTATTGAGTCGGCGATCTGACCACTCTCACCCATACAAATCAAATGACCGCCTTAGTAGGAGTTCACAACTCACTCGAGATTCAGGTCATGTTATCTGTGGTCATTCTGGTGAAATGTAAGTCTTTATTATGAACGGCATTATATAATGAGACAAAACATTTCGTGGTCCGGTCTTATACAAACTCGTTTGTATAGAATACCCCTACTCACATGTCTCCACACGAATGATCAAGATTGGATCATTTATAACACTTTACAACAATTGTAACATCGACAAAAAGGGTCATACTTGTAGTGTCAACAATTGTATCCAGCCTTACCCATCTACTACAGACCATTTAGGTTATCACTTAAAAATGATCCATCCGTATGTCTTTACATATATGTTTAAGCTACAAGATATGCGTGGATGTTAGTTTATTAGTTTGTGGGTTAATGCAACTAAATGTTAAATAAAACATCACATATTTTATTAGATAAATAAGATGTTTGAACAATACAATTACAAACTATAGGACCCTACGAGATTTAGCACATCAACCCAACAAAATCAGGGAGCTGATGAGAGATTGAACTACTAAAACACTATTCAATTTTGTTAGTTTTTATATTCTAACAACTAATAATATAAATAAATCGAGAATGAGTTCAAACCTTTGAACTTTCACTAAATCCACCCTTGGCAGATGCCCCAAGTATAGTTCGATCATTGTAACACTTAAAACAAACATCACATTTAAATTTGAAATCCATAAACATATATGATAAGATCTAACCATCTTAGTTACAATATGCATATAAAATGATATTTTTCATCAATTTCCAAAAGAATAAATTGAAAAGAAAATTTACAACAACAACAAAACAAAGAGAAAATCTAGGAGTTGAAGCTTACGTTTAAATTTTTAAATAAGACACAATTTTAGGGATGAAAATTTGTAAATAAAATTTTGGATTGTTTTCAAATATAGTTAAATAAACTAAAATATTTATAAATATAGTAAAATATCACTATTTATCATGATAGACATTAATAGACTACTATCATTTATCATTAATAGACAATGATAGACACTAATAAATATCTATCATTGATACACTGTGATATTTTGTTATAATTAAAAATATTGTTAACAATTTTGACATTTAAAACGACTTGTCTACAATTTTTGTAAAAGTAGATGCCATTTGTTGGATTAGGTAAAAGGACAAAAACTCAAAAAAAAAAAAAAAAACAAAAACAAAAACAGAATGAGATTTTGCATTATACACCGTCAACATAAATCAAGTAAAATACAATTTTGGCCATGAAGTCAAATTTACCACATAAATAGAAAATTTTAATAAATTAGCTTGCTATATAACCAATATTTTATAAATCTCTTCGAATTTAGTAATATTTCATAACTATATTTCAATAATATTTTGGGACATTGTTATCTTTTTTGATAATTCTCCATCATCTTTTAATTTTGTAATATTTTAAAATTAAAAAAAAAATATCATTTTCGAATTTATTAAGATTTTATTTTTTTGAAATATCATTATTAATTTATCTCTAATAATAACTTTTCTAAATATTTAATTATTTCCATATTAATGTTATTTTCAAATTTTGATTTGTTTTTGTTATTTATTAATTTAAGTTGATATTCATTTAATGCATGATATTTCAAACTAACATTTCCTTCATTTTACGAGATTTCATTTAGTTTCTTTCCTATTCCTAGTTGAAAAATCAATAAGCTCTTCACTGAGATTTCAAGTATATGTCAAATATATTGGAAAATATAAATATACATCGCATATATCATAGTTCATTTTTTGGTGTGTTTAAAAATATATTGAAAAAGATAATTTTACATCACATATATTGTTCGATATATAAAACGATATATTGTACAAATTGTCTTGCTCATACACTTATCAAATATACCCTATTTATTTCTAGAAAATTCAAATATATAGTGTTGTATGTATCAAGTATACCATGTTTTCTCATTTGAAGCTTACTGTCGATTCTTGTTTTCATTTATGAAATAAATAATTTTTGGATTTTTGGAGAAACTTTTCTTACTCGTATTAGAAAACTATTTTGGAAAGTTCATAAATGTGAGATGCTTCATTTTGTTATTAATATTATTATATAATTTCTTAAAAAAAATGGTAAAGATGACTGAAAAGATAAATTGGGTACACTTATAGGTAAAAAAAATAGTCCATTCATGTAAAAAATAAAATATATATATAGATATAGATAGATAATTATATAATTGGATATATTTGTTTAGGTTATATTTATGTAGAAGCCCTATAAGAATATCTTAATTATAGGGTTTTATGTGAAAGTAGAAATGAAAACATGGGCCAACAAATGTGAGGGCCCAAGAACTTCGTCTAAACGGATTAGCAATTCACTTTGGGCCTTGTATTGAGGCCATATCACATTGGTCCCAAAATAGCCGCGATTGCCCATGAAATCAAACACTGTTACATGTTTTTTTTTTTTTTTTTTTTTTCTCTTGAGAAATTGTATGGAATGGCCATTTTTTTGTTTGATGAAATTTGGCCAAATACAAAATCTTGATCCATTTTTGTTATAATTTTCTTTCTTATTTACCCCTTCAATAATTTGTGATTTAAAATTTGAATTTGGGTTTATCTTATATCTTCCATCCCTCTCCCCACATCTAGCCTTCAACAAAACAAATCACACATCCCTTTGTCAAATTTGATGGAATTGGTTTGAGAAATGTTGGTCCATTTAGTAATCACGAAACTTCATTCTTTTCCGATGCTAAGAAGAGGTAACATGACACCAAATTCATTTCTAGCAAGCATCTTCATCCACAAAGATGGAACTAACGCGAGAATCAACTCATTTTATCTCTACAAATAGCAAACAACAATAATGTCAAAAGCTCTTGAGAGAGATGACACAAATTTTTTGTTTTAATGTATGCCATATATCTTATTTTAATTATTATTTCTGCGTCTTCTCTCGTTCTTCTCTAATTGTGTTTGTGTAGGATCAAATTATATTTTTTATTAATTATTTTGTGATTAGAGTGATTTGTTAATTTTTTTTTTTTTTTTTCACTTTCGTTCCCTTCTCATTTACAATGTATTTACCATCTCAAATGCTTTTGTAAATAACAAATACAATGTAAATATTACATTTCCCTTATAGCATTAACACTAATGCAAGTATATTTCCAATATATCTTGATGTTGTTTATTCACAACATTTTATAATTTAATAGTTTGTGTACTTTGGTATGTTCTTGTAGACGCTTTTGCTTTATCACATCACGTATAATATATTTGTGTTTAATTATGTCTACATCAAATCATAAAAACATTTAATTTGATTCAAACATTGTACTTGTACTATGTCTACATTGAATCAGTAAGACAATGGAAGAGTGGCCTTATACCAAGTATTTTCTTTAAAGGTTGTCATGAAATTTTCATATAGTCCGGATTTGATTGTAAAGGTAAATCTGTGTTTTTGTAGATTTTAAAAAGTAGTAGATTTGGTCAAATAAGTTTGGTCGTTTTTTAAAAACATCATCCTATTTTGACCATTTATTCAATTGACCCTTTTTTTTCTAATTTAAAATTAAATTTAGAGAACACTATTTTATTTCATTCTTCAATTGATTTTCTTTTTTAAAATTACAACTAACAATGATTATTTAAAAGTTACATTATTTCAAATTAAGCCTAAATATATTACAAAATTGTTTAACTATCCCTACTACTTGTCTTCGTTATTCTCTACCTTTTACCTTGTGAAGAAGAAGATTTAAGAAGAAATCCTAGGCCTGAATAATGGGATAAAAATGAATAATTAAGGTATCCCCTAGGCCTAAAGAATAAATCCTAATATATTATATTTGTATAGCTTTTTTTTCATTCTATTGAATATTTGCTCATTTTGACCAATACACAAAGGTTACCACTTTTCACTTTGCCAAGCTATTTATAACCTTTCTCTTTAACGATATATGACTAAGTACCTTCAAGCTATTTACATTTTTATTTTACTTCAAATGAATGTGCTCAATCATTCACTCTATTTATACTTTCAATTGTTTTTTTAAAATTTTTAGGTCTCATTCAATTACCTTTTCATGTTTGACTTTTGATTTTTTATTTTTAAGAATTTATCATTGTTTTTGTTGAGAAAAAAACCTCTTGCTACTACTATAGGGATAACCAGAAAAGAAATAGAGAAATTAAAGAAAACAATCAAACTGGAAGTACAAAGATTAACATGGAAAAACTCCAATCCAGAGAACAAACCATAGACTAGAAAAGTTCTACTTTGTGAAAATTTATTACAATCACTTAGAAAATCACTCTCTAACCCCAATTACAATATATTGTTTTAGAGTTTTTTACTACTCGCACCCTTTTCTCCATTCTCAATCTAGAGAATACAAAAGGCAATTTAACTAAAATTAATACATTCAAGCTTAAAATGTTTCTAATTTGGACCATTAGAAACCAAAGGCATATGCTCCTTTTATAGTGCTTCAAGCTCATCACTTCCTTGAACTTTTCTAATTTAGGACAACTGCACTTCTAATATTTTGCCAAAACTTAACAAACTCCACTTTGGCAAGATATTTTAAGAATCTATAGCTTATGCTACAACCATTGTCTTCATCGAAAATCATAATTCTCAACTCAGAGAATTATAACTCACTTCACCATAAAGATTAGTTCACTTGGAATACCACCTTCCAAGATTTTCCTTTTTTGTCACATGTCTACAAAACTTGTCGAAGTTTATGGTGCAACTTCTACCTACTTGGCTCACATAAAAGTTCCATAGTCATCGACATGACTTCTACCACACACTTTGTATAACCGCCAATTCAATGCCCGTGTGCAACCAAACATCACATAATCTATCATGGTAAAGCAGATATACCATGAGGATGGATAATGTCTTTATTCAAAAGAACAAATGGACATCATCTTTGTCAATGGAGACAACGATAGCATCTGATGCAAAGCCTTTTAATGAACCTACTCTGTTAGGACAATTCTTTTCCATGTGTCCAAACTATCCATGTTCCTAGCATCCCTTTTTCTACGTAAACTCTTTCTTCTTCTTTCAATTGCTAGCTATTAATACTGAAACCTCATGTGAAGTACCGCCTTCGTTTTTTTGTCTTCTTTCCTCTGAAAAAACTTTACTGGTAGCCTCAGCAAAATCTAATTTTTCCTTCCTGTACATCAAGATTGGTTTCATGTGTCTATAGGAGAATGACAAGATGAGTTTGAGTGTCTTATTTTCATTATCTATCTTCACTCTGATCACCTCTAACTAAAAAACAATGTTATTGGGAATGCCTATATGATTTGAGATTTTCTTACCTTCCACCATTCTTAGAGTGTGAAATTTTTTAGATGCTCTTTGCCTAATACATTACTTCAAGCTTCTCAAGCTCTTTGGCTTTCGAAATTCGATGGACATTTGCAAGAAGACTATTTGTCAAACTTAGCCCAATTGTACTTGCAACCCTCAAATCTATTTCCTCTCAATCTTCATCTTTTATGTTGGACTTCTTAAAACCTTTACTGGAACCACCACTGGACTCCCCAAATGACCTCTTTCACCACTTAACTCTTCATTATTACTATTGCTTAGTCTTCCCTTCAAGGCTTTGAGTAATCCAGATTGTACTAGCACATCCTTGACTTACACCTGCCACAAGCCAAAGTTGGTTATTAATCCATCAAATTTTACTAGACTCATAAAGCTTGATATATCTACTTCACTTCTATCAAATCTGTAAATAGTGAACAATTCACACTATTTACAATACCGCATCTTATTTTAAGAATTCTTTTCTGATGTGGAAGTTCATATAATGTTGCACAGAGCATACTCATAAATTCAAGAAACTACAAACCAAAAGCTTTGATACCATTTGTTGGAGAAAAAAACCCTCTGACTACTACCACGAGAATAAGTAGAAAAATAACAGAGAAATTAAAGAAAGTAATAATAAGAGAAAAATTAAAGAAAGAATAAAACTGGAAACACAATAATTAACATGAAAAGCTCTAAATAGGAGGAAAAAACACCACGGATAGAAAAATTCCATTATGTGAAAAATTATTACAATCAAACAGAAATCTTTCTTCGATCTTAATTATAAAAGTACTCTCTCAAAACTTCTAACTACTCACACCCTTTTTCCCACTCTCAACTTATAGAATACAAAAGATAATTTAACTAGAGTTAACACACTCAAGCTTAAAGTGCTTTTAACGAGGACGATATGAAACGAAATGCATAGACTCCTTTTATAGTATTTGGATCTCACCACTTCCTTGAACTTTTAACTGGAACAATCTGAAACCAAAGGCATAGAGTCATTTTATAGTGTTTGGACACCATCACTTCATTGAACTTTTCCAATGTAGGACAACTATATCTCTAATAATTTGCCAAAACTCAACCGTCTTCTCCTAATTTCTTACACATAATTTTTATATTTCCTATGTAAACATTTGATTCTTAGCCAATTTTCAAAAACAAAAACAAGTTTTTGAAAACTATATATATTTTTTAAATTTTGACTTTGATTTTTAAAACACTCTTAAAGTGTAGACAACAAAACATAGAAATTAAAGGATAGAGGTAATGTTTTTTAATTTAAAAAAAGGGGCAGTTGCAAATATAGACATTAGACTCAAAGTATTAACAGATATAACATAATGAAAACAAATTGTAAATATGGTCAAATTTAAATAGTTTGTCAGTGATAGACCATATTATTGGTAGGAGTCTATCAGTGAGTTAAAAGTCTATCCACGATAGAAGTCTATCGCAGATAGACTTGTCTATATTTTCAATTTTTTTAAATGATATTATGCAACTGGTTACTATTCCTAAAAATACTACCAATTATAATTACCTTTAAAAAAAATAAATAATTATCAAACACCATTCTTCAACCTTTTTAAAGATTTAATAGATATAAAACTGAAAATCTAACAACAAACTAAAAAAAAAAGTTGGTACATATGGAAAATATGAAAAAGTAAAGTGAAATATTTTTAAAATTTTAGAATGTACATCAAGAAAAAGTAAAGGTATTTATTTGCTATGATTGGTTCAACCATTGAGCATTTTTTTTTTCATCTTCTTCTCTCTCTAGAATGGGGCACTTGATGTATAATATTGTATATAATTATTAGAATTTTGGGATTTCAAATATTTTTGGGATTAAAAAATTTATGAAATCATCACTTCTATTTTTCTTTTCTATACACTATTGACTATAGTGCCTCTCCCATTAGGCTTTCTGCAGTTGATCCTTTTGAAGCCATCTTTCTCTCACCAATTTTTTAGTACCTCTTTCTCTTACTATTCTAATAATCCTTTTTTTTTATTGGGGTTAAATTAGTGTAATTTGTATTAGAATTATTTTAATGGTTCTATATTCTTATTTCTAAATTTCGAAGAATTATCCTATTTTAATTTCTAACATTGTTCGACTTCTAATCATATATGTTTTTTTAAAATAAAATATTTTGTCCTAAAAAATATTCTTAATTAAAAATTCATAAATTCAAATCTTCATTCACACATGTTTTTTTTGAAACTAAACAAAATTTCTATAAATTTTATAAAGTGAGTATAAAATTTGTTTTTGTTTATAGTCGAACAAACTAAATTAATATATTATCTCATAGATAAATGGTGTATAAACTAATACTTTTTGTAAGAAAAATCCTTATTCTCAACTTTTAGTTCACTAAATTATTTAGAAAATACCCATGGATTGAGAAATCGAACAATTCATCATAATTGATTGGATGTATGAGAGAAAAATTACAAAAAAGAAAAAAAAAAAAAAATATANATATATTGAATTTATATTAAATAGTTATATATAAGGGGTATGCAAATTTTTTGGTACACCTCCAAAATGGTTATGTGGCTTTCATATTAAATAATTTTTCAATGGATCACTTCAACATCTTAATCTAGCTAGTTATCTTTCTTATTCATTTAATAGAAAATAAAATCCCATCTTTTCATATGAAAATTAGAGATCACAACAAGGACAAAAAGAAATATAGTGGGAAGATAAAACAAAACAAAAAAGTTAGATAATAGCATTAAAACAACCAAAATCAAAGGTGACGTTATATTAACATAGATAAGGAGCATAATTCTAATTATAACATGTGGTTTACAAAATTAAAAAAGTCACACTTGTATAGAGTATGAAATAAAAATATCATACTCATCAATTAATTAAGGTTGTTAGTTTTTAAATAGAATGATGTGATCTATTTTGCCAAACCATATAAGATTCTAAATCCATTTATAAGAATATAATTTATTTTATTAAATAAAAAATAAAATTTAGAAAAAAGAAAGGATTAATAATTGAAAATAGATTCTATAAGACAAATAATAGAAGGTTTAGTTCGGGGCTATAGGGCACTAGGGGAAGCTTAGATTGTAAGCAAAACAAACAATAATATAGATTTTTTTAAAAAAGGAATTATATAAATCAAAGTTCTTTTTTTGGGGGGTATAATTATTATCTAATTTTGGGTGGTAATTAAAGAACAAAAAAGTGAAGAACAGCTGTTTTTGTAACTTTTTCAAGTTGACATGAAGATGTTAGGCATAATCAGCAAACAACAGCTAATGAAATGAATGAATGAGTGAATGAAAAAGAGAAGAAAATAAAGAGTGTGGTTTTGTTTCCTTTTTTAACCCTATCATTCTCATTCACTTTCCCTTCCTTAAAAAAATTCTTCCCCATTCTCTAATTATTGCTTCCAATTTACTACTTTTCCATTATAATTGTTATGCCAATTTAATGGTATAAAATTTGTATAAAGATCTACTAAAAGAAAAAAAAAAATTATATTTGCTTTAGTGAGTGAATTATAAAACATGAGTTATTCAATGATGGATTTTTTGTGCATTATTTATCCAACTTAATTTTGTGTCAAGAAGGCCTGATTTTTACATCACTTTTTTTTGTCAAAAATAGTGAGTGAATTAGAGAAAATTGACCAAAATGTAAAAATTGCAAATATTAGTATAAATGTAGAGTCTATGAAATTGAAATTTTAAGATAAAATTTAATACAACTTATCAAATTTAATAAGATTCAAAATTGATTTATTTTCTTCCAAAGATTTATTTTTAACCTTGATTTTAGTAGTATAAAATTTTTATAATCAAAAGTTAAATGGTAAACACTAAATTTGAATATATTTGAGAATAAAATAAAAGATTTTGAAAGGAATTTAAATCTCCAACGTCTTAAAAATAAAAAAACGAAAATCATTAAAACTCTATTTGTTTCACAGATTTTTTCATGAAATTTCATATAGCATTTAATATCATTTTTTCATTACTATTAATTTTAATTAATGATCAAATATAAATATATTATTTAGACTTAATAAATTTCATATAATACCTTCCCAATTAATATTTTATAATATCTTTAACTATTTAACATAAATTATTATTATTGATTATCAACATTATAATTAATTTATACGAATTTATTTTTTAGTAATTAATTTAAATATAAAAGTATTTTATATTTTTATTTTTATTTTTATTGATTAAATAATTAACTACCGCAACAATAAATTAAATAATGTTAAATTTAATTAATGACTACATTAATTGTTCTCTTATATTTAATTAATCAATTATAAAAATTTTGATTTCTAAATACAAAATTGGTAAATTTAACACATATATTTAACTTTCAGACATCATATCTATGCACATCTACACAGTTATTAATTATCCCATATATTTAAAATCCAAACATTCAAATATTAGATATTTAATATCTATACCCATAAAATAATATCTGTGATTTAAACCGCTCTTAAATATGTATCATCTACTATTAAATTAAGCTCATCCACGTCGATTAAAATGATAATTAATGTTTTTTTTTTTTTGGGTCCTCTTTTTTTTTCATCTAAAAGGTCAAAATTTGAGGAAAAAACGTGTAGGGATAAAATGTATTTTAATATTTATGTCATAATTACATTTTCAGGGGAATAATTGTTGCTTTGATTCATGAAATTAACATATATTTTGGTTCCTTATTAAATAAATAGTTGCATGCTTCTGTTTAACTTGAAATATATTTGACAAATAGGTTGATCTTGAAAAACATATGGCATCATAAAGTAAATAGAAGAAGTTATGGAGCCAAAGATTTATGTATTTACTTTTCTCATGAAAATAATAAGTTGAATCAAGAATGGGTTTTAAATATTAAAAAAATATATTTATTATTATTATTATTTTGGACAAATATCAATTTATATCCCTAAACTTGTAAGGTTATATTATATACAGTTACAACTATGAACTAATAATTGTATTAATTTAAACTTTAAACTTTCTTAAGTTTATTAATTTACACCATCTTCAAGATTTCATTCAACCATATCGTATGAAACTTATGGTTTGAGTCAATTTAACTTCTAAATTTTCATAAACCAAGCAATTTAGACCCTTCATTATAATTACCTTTAAAAATCATCCATGCATTGATTCTCAAACATGTGGAGACTTGTTCAAATGCCAAATTAACAAAATGGACGATTAGAGTAAATGCATGGACACAATTATGACATGAATTCTCACTAAGTGTTTAAATTGATCATTTATGAAAGTTTATGGGTTTGATTGATACAATTATAAGTTTCCTTTTTCCAAACGAAATGTAATGAATTGGGTAAATTGATACACTTGCAAAAGTTTAGAGGTAAGAAATAGATATTTTTTTGAATTATTTTTTTCTTTGCAAGTTGTTTGAATATTCCATTATAATTATATATGTATATTTGGCCCACCTAGTTTTGTGCTCTAAGCTATGATTTTAAAAAAATTCATGCCAAAAAGAAGGATCGAGAGAGGCAATATTTTGATCCTATTAGTCATTGGAAATCATTTTCTAACAGTTGTTCTTGAGGTAGACTCATTATAAATATGTCTCTTATATATTTAAGTAATTAATTAGAAAAAAAAAAACTCAAAATTATTAGCATAGAGTCAACATGTCATTTGGCATATTGTGAAAACCCACGAATTATTTAGCCCTTGAAAACTTTTTTTAGAAGCCATGAAAAAAGATTCGACAAAATACCAACAAATTTAATAAGAACAAACTAGATTATTCACATGTCTCCTAAAAAAAAAGGAAGAAGATTATTCATTATCAAGCTCATATGGAAATAGATCCTTATCATAATTAATATACGTACCCCTTTTTAATGCATATCTTCTAATGAAACAAATAATATTTTAAAAGAAATCATTGATGATGTTGTGTATGTAGATATATATGTGTATGTATTGCTTAATGATGAGATATCATAAGATATCAATTACCTATTATTTCAATTAAAATGAATCAATGAAGTTTTCTTCTTCTTCTTCTTTTTTTAGAAAAGTTGAAATATAATTAATTTATCTAGAAAATTTAAACTTAACTGATTAAAAACATATGCTTTTGATTAAGATGTCGAAGTTCGAATCTTTCTATTTATATGATGTTTGAACTTAAAGAAAAAATGTGTGAGAGTCATGCATTTATAAATTATATCATAAAATTGATGTTTTTTTAAAAAAAAAAAAAAAAATTGTGAAGTAGGATACTTTAAATTAAAATATCATATTGGAAATAAAAAATATAGAACATAGGAGACCCTAAGGTATATGAGAGGTTGATATGAATTGCATGAATATTAAGATTATGAATGGCATTGAGAGGTTGGAGAAGGGCAAGTAGTGTAATTATGGAAAAAGTAAAGGGACAAGTAAGTAAGAAAGAACCCTACAAACATATAAATGTTCCAAAGTGAGAGATAATTATGGAATGAAAAATTATTGAATTGAATTTGGTTTGGGATGTGAGAGAGTATATGCACCCTTTTTGTTGGGGGTGGGGATCCACCTTTGGATTAGGACATGTTTTTAGATAGACACAATCCCCCTTTGCTGAATCAGCACTTTCCTTTTTCATTTTATTTTTATTTATTTATTTACTTATTTATTTATTATTATTATTATTATTATTATTATTAATTCTCTCTCTCAAAAACCAATAAACCACAACACAAGAACCTTCTCATTTTCCCTTTCTTTGTCCCCTAACATAATCCATTACTAAAAATACTTTGGTACATCCCATACTGTAACTATATTTGTGTATCCCACTAAATTATTCAATCATAACTTGTCATGTGGTAAATTTTACTTTTTTCCCTTTTTGAAATATTTTAATTTTTTTATGACAGTAGCGAGAAGGGATGCACAAAGATAGGTGCATCCATCATTATCCATTGATTATTCCACTCTCCAACTTTCTCTCATCTAATATTTTATCTTTATAAACATTTGACTCAAGGTTTTATAGATGTTGGAAAATCAAAGATGTCAAGAAATAATATATCTAAGAATCAAAGATGATTGTGTCTGGTTGTTCATGGAAAATGCTATCATAGTTTTATGGGGAAAAATTATGTTTGTATTAAACTTATAGAATTAAGCATGACAATCTTACATGATTTTAATAGATTAATTAATAAAAAAAGAGCAATATTTGATTACATCCCAATATACACCTATTTCTATACATCTCACCTTTATTGTGCGCGCACACACAAAAGAATTAAAATATTTAAAGAAAGGTATAAGAATTTGTCATGTGGCAAACTATGATAGGATAATTTTGTGGGACCCAAAAAGTTGGGTATAGCATAATGCACCTAATTATTTTTAAAAGTAAATATAATTTAATGTTTTGATTAAAATTAATTAATTAAGAATCAAATAATAATTTTAATTATAAATATTTAAAAATGAGTAAGTTGTGATTAAAATTAACCAATTAATATATATAATGAATTTCTTATTAATTATCATTTGATGCTTAATTATTTTTAATTAATTAAGCTACCAGTAGTAATTAAAAAATATGATATGTTAATAAAAAAATATTTAAGAAAATGTTTAATACATTCTTAAACTTTTAGTTCTACAACTTTAGATTATGTCTCTATTTGATTCTAAACTTCAAAAGGTTTCATAGGTTATATTACTTTTAGTTTTGTACCCAGTAGGTCTCAAAACTTAAAGATGTTTAATAGATCCCTAAATTATTTTGTCTTTTAACATATTTGAAATTTTTTTTAAAAATAGCTAATCTCTATTTATATATGAATTTTATAATGTGACCTTGTACTATTAATTTTGTGTCAAATATATTCATTAATTTCTAAAAAAAGAAAAATTGAATAAATCAAGGCCTTATTAATATAGAGGTGATAAGGAAAATCGAGTTGATCGACCAAAACTGACTGAACTAACTTTGATCATCATTTTAGTGTACTTTTCAATTGGAGTTGATTTTACACATAGTAAAATCGACAAAATCAACTAGTCGATCAAGGAGAACAAAGAGACTCAAATTTAACCAAAAAATAAAAATTCAAGTATTTATTTTGCACACAAATTGGAAGTCTAACAATCTATCACTTTTTAATATTCAAGAATTTATTGGTGAACACAAAATTTAAAGTTGATTAACTTATTTGGATTCTTCTTTTTAAGCTCAAGACTAAATATATATACAAACTTAAAAAAAATCAAAATTAATAAACTTATAAGTTAACTTGAGTATATATATATCTCTCATATAGTTAAAGGCATACTGTCACACCCAAGAGACAAGTAATTTAAATTCTTTCACCCACACTCAGTTAAGTTAAAAGATATATACATTTATAGCTAATATATTAGTGGTACTTCATAAATTTGACAAGATGCATTTGATATGATGTTTCATCTAAAGTTCAAATATAATTTCAATTTCACAAACTATATACTTTAGTCAATATCTATCTATCTTTCAAGCTAACATATATTAGTGTGTGATGGTTCGATTTTGACAAGACCCAATAATTGATTTGATGTTTTATCTATGTATCTATTTCTCCATGTTTTCATAATATATGAAAGGGTCAAATTAGTTGCAATTTATGGGGTAGTTAGGATGTTGAACTTAATAGGACTTTTTTGCTTGTTAGGAATTCTAATCATTATTCAAGAGAAATTTACAAGTATAGATCATGGGTTCATTCTGTTGGATAATTATTAATTAAGGCCTTCTTTGGTAACAATTTCAATTTTTGGTTTTTAGTTTTTTAAAATTAAATTTATTTTCTCCAAATTTCTTATAATGATTTATATCTTTTTTAAGTACAATTAATATATTCTTAGCCGAATTCCAAAAACAAAAACAAGTTTTTAAATTTTTTTTTTTTTTAGTTTTCAGATTTTGACTTGGGTTTTTTAAACCATTTGTAAAAGGTAGATAGCAAAAGAAGAAATTGGGAGGTGAAAGTAATATTTATGTATTTTAAAAAACAATAATTACCAAACGGGATCTTACATTTTAGTTTTTTTAGTTTTTATATTTTTAAAAAAATAAATTTCTTTACTTTGATATTCACTTTCTACGATATATGAGGTGTGAGATCGAACCTTTGACTTCAAAATGTACGGTAAAAGTTTATGTGAGTTGAGTTAGATTAATGTTGGTACTATATGATACTTGACAATAAACGAGACGAAGGGACTCAAATCTAATAAATACAAATGCATAAAATACTAAAAAAAAAACAGACGAAAAACTTTAGAATTATTAGAAAGAGGAGGTAAAAAAAGGAAACTTTTAGGTGAGATTTCATGTCAATGGTATACATTATTTGAAATTCAAGCAACTAACAACTTTTCATTTTTTCTCTAAAATATTGTTATTATTCTTTTTAGAAAATGAATATTTAGTGTATAAAGTCCATCAACCCGATTCTCTTGCTCTGTGTATTCTTCTGTCGGAAATGAATTAGGGATAAAGTGGGGCTTTCCCAAGGTATGTTTGTTCAAACAAACAACAAAATCGGAAAATAAAATTTAAAATGGATTTTGTATGAAACCTTGAAACCCCACCGGATAATAATAATAATAATAATAATAATATTTAAAAAAACAAAATTGCAAAAATTGCAAAAACTAACCTTATAGATAGTAGTAGTTACAATTATACCCTTAAATTTTTAATTATAAAAATTGGGCCCCAAACTTCTAGAAGTATTAAAATTGAACCCTCAAATTTACAATAATTGTAGAAATTGAACCCATGAATGATAAAAATTGAATCCTGAAATTATAAAATTATGTAAGTGTAAAGGTCCAATTTTAACATTCGTATAAATTTGAGAGCTCGATTTTTAAAATTAAAAGTTTAAGGGTATAATTGTAACTATCAACATACTTTAGAGATATTTTTTGTAATTTGTCTAAAAAATCGATACAAACAAGGTTCCAATTTTTACCCCAGTGTATAATTGCCAGTGACTTGTTTCAATTAATCCCTTACATTTGTATTTTAGTTAATGAGCTCCGTTTGTTAATTCTTACAATTAAGGTATGTCTAGAATACATTTTCAAGTGTTTGATCTGAAAAATAAGTTATTTTGAAACAAATTAGAGTGTTTGGTAACTACACCCAATAGCTTTCAAATATTTTTTAAAAAAACATTTAAATAAAAATGAGTTTTTTTAAAAATATTTTTTCTCAAGTCAATCCAAAGAGGTTTTAGTCTCCTTGTAGTTTTGTATAAAATTTTATTATTCATGAGTTACACCTACACGTACATATATTTAATTTATTAATTAATTAATTAGTTTTATTAATGTGACATCCAATGGAATTTAAGGTTCAGAAAATTTTTACCAGAGTAATGTTAAAGCAAAATTGAACTTTCAAAACTGATTTTGAAAATTTAGGATTTTTTTCTTTGTTGGTGGGCTATATATAAAATTTTAAAAGAATTGAATTAAAATTTAAAATTATCAATTAAATAATAATTCAAAAAGCATTTAGAATCTAAGATGAAGTTTTGGTCAAGTTTTGATATGATATGATCCAATTAAGGATTAGACTATTAACATGCAATCAATTGATAAACTTGAAATCAATATTGACGATTATTCAAAATAAAAAATTAAAATATTGATATTAAAATTTTAATTTGACATCCATCTATATCCGAGGGGTAATTGAAATAAAAAAAAGTTTAGAGTGTGATTATAATAAACCACAATATTTAAGGGTAATTAATCAAATTAAAAATTTATGAGTGCACTTGTGATAAATTCCATAATCCATGGATGGTTTGTACAATTTTCTCATTATTTAACTATGAAAAAATTTATCTTAACATTCTCGACTTTAGAAAAGTAAAAAGTAATTTAATAGAAATTTAATATATGTTCTATCGAATTTTTTATACCAAAAAATGACCAACCTTGAATTTGTATTTTTGGGAGAAAATCCAATGATTGCCCACATAACAAAGAAAATTGAAACCGGTGTGGTGTCAAATCACCAAAACTCTGATACCCAAAGTCAACAAGGATTGAGATGAGTATTGATACTAGAGGGTAGTGTGGGGTGTTTTCGACATATCTTTGACGAATGATTTTGATTGCTTATATAGATATTATTATGTAATGGACACTTGAATTAATGGTCCGTCTTTACTTCATGAAAACGTTGAGTCGCTATACTATGATCAGTTACAATACCATATCCCAAAGCAGTAGTTAGTGCCTCATGTGTCGTTATGAATGTGGATCACTACCATTCAACCTAGTATAGAGGTCCAATGTCATTGCCAGCTAATGTATCCTTCCATGTACCATGTAGGCACTATTACGACCTCCATGGTACCACTAAGCACTCATATATTGTGCAGGGTTTAGAAACACTACAAGAAAAATGGAAACTCTCGACGCCGTTTTAATGCGTGGGGAGTTAGGTCGTTGGGAGAGACGGTCACTCCCGACGAAGTAAAGGACCCTCGGGAGTTCTCCGGGAACTCCTGACGCCGTAAAGGTTCGTCGGGAGTTCCCGGGGAACTCCCGACGCATTAAAGCGACGTCGGGAGAGGGGTCTAGTTTAAACCAGACCCTTTCTTCTTCCCCACTTCCCCAAAAATTTTTTATCTCTTCCCTCTCAAAAAACCCTAACCCCCCACCGCCACGCCCATTTTTCTTCCTCTTCCTCTCAAATTTTCCCTCTTTCTCCATTTTTCCTCCTTTTTCTTCAACATCTTTCCTCCCTCTCCCATTTTCTCATCATTTTATACTTTAACTCCCATTTTCTCCATTTTTCCCATCCAACTTTTCTTCCACTTTTTCAATCAAATTTTTCTTCCATTTCTCCATTTTCTTCCATCCTTTTACGTTTTCCATTTTTTCCATAAATTCTTCTCTCCATTTCTCCATTTTCTTCCATCAATTTTTGTGCCGCCGCGCCGCCGCCGTCTCCTCGCCGGAAAATTTCTTCATTATTATTATCTTGTATATTTATTTAAATCATATGTGAAATGCCCATTAAATGTGTTAAATATTGTATTTGCTTTTGTTAATTTTCTTGAAATTGTTGTACAAATCATGCTATTAAAATCTTATCTTAAATTTTTAACATTTCGAAGATGTTGAATAAATGAAAGGCCTATATTAATCTAAAAAAACATAAAAAAAATCTTTAAACCTCCAATTTGGTACTTACCGCATTTAATATTTTAAAAAAAGTTTAAAGAATCTACTAGACATAAAACTAAATTTTGTGTCTAATAGAAAACTGAACTTTAAATTTTGTGTCTAATAGGCTTGTAAATTTTAGAAGATATTGAATAGAAATAATACTTTGTACTTTGTCCTCTAGACTTTGTCCTCTAATCCAGGTTATTGTTTTGGATTACAAGTTGGTTAGAAAATATTTACTTTTAAGGAAAAAATAAAGAATGGCTAAAAGTCAATTATTGATAAGTAATTATAAGTTTATTCTTTTAAAGTCATGACATCATCTATGTTAATTCTTCCCTCCCTCTTTTGTAGCCTCATTTTGTAGGCTAAAACAGCGTCGGGAGTTATGGTGGAATTCCAGACGCCTATGTGGCGTCGGGAGTTAGGGGGGAACTCCGATGCACTACAATGCGTTAGGAAAAGTTCCCATAACTCCCGACGCCGTTTAAAAGTGCGTCGGGAGATCCTCTCCCGATGAATTTTTTACACTTTCCCGACGTAATGTGATGTCGGGAGAAGTCAGATTTCCTGTAGTGAAACTTGGTTGTGTTCAGAGTGCATATTACTTATGTCTAGGTTTGGCTAATCTTTTTTTTTTCTTCTTGTTTTTAATAGTTGTTTTGCAAACTGTATAACTTATAGTGTACCATTAATTAATTTTATAATAATTTTGAATGAAATATTTAATATATTTATTTTAAAATAAAATTTATATTAGCTATATTTTTTTACTCCTAAATTAATTCATTTTTTCTATTAATTTTCATGACACTAATGTAAAAATGACAATGTTTTAGTATTTTTTTTTTTTAACAAATTTAGTTTTTAGTAACAAAGCAACAAAATTAGTGTTGCTTTGAAATTCTAATTATATTTATCCTTTTTTAATAACAAAATTACTTTTTATAACAAAAGTAGCAAAGTTTGAAATTTAATTTATTAACACATTTATAACAAGTTTAATTTTACTTTAAATTCTTAATTTATCTCTGCTTTTTTCTTTTGGTCATAAAATGAATTTTATCCCTTTAGAGGTCTACGTTTAATAGCATTCTAAATTTCTAATTCATTAGTCTTTACTTTTTTTTTTTTTTTTCCTATAAAGAAGAAGGGAAAAGAATTGAGAAATTGAAGAAAAGGGGGAAGTAAGGCAAAAAAAAATAATAATAACACATAATGTTATAGTTGGGAGTATTATTTATAAATTTTAATTTTCAAAAACCAAATAATTATCAAATCATGGTGTATATTATTGTTTTTGTTTTTTTTTTTGTTTTTTTTTTGTTTTTTTTTTTTTTGACGAGGGCGGTTGTGTTTGTTGGATTTTGTTAATATTATTTTTAATCATTTTATCATAATATTTTTTTCGAGAAAATATTTGTGTGTTTTAATTTGACTTGGATAAGAGGTGTGTCAATATAAGAGATTATTAATTCTTTGAATTGAAAATTGCATATGTTAAATATTATTCTTAATGAAATTACAAGCTATATCATATCATATTAGCAATTAATCTATAATTGATACGTTTCACATTGGAAACCATTTTCTTAATTATAAGAAAAAGGAATATGCATAATTATACCTTACGGTGCGTATTGTATTGCATGTGGTAACAAACTAATATATATATATATATATATATATATGACACTACCAAAATTAGAAACTTTGATCTCTTTTTCAATATTTATTTTGTTTCGATCTCTAAAATTCAAATGTTTTGTTCTAATTTTAAACTTTTTAAATATTTTATTCGATCTATAAACTTTCTCTGATAAATTATTTTAGCTAGTTTTATTAATTCTTAATAATTTTTAAATCACTACTATAAAAATTGAGCTTTAGTGTCGATTTAAAACTGACATTATTGGGGTGTAATGTCGATTGAAAACTGACATCGAACATTATGTTATAAAAGGTCTTTGGTTGTCATTAATGTCGGTTTAAACTAACATTATAGATGACAAAGACTTCAATGTCACTTATCTTCAATGTTAGTTTTCAACCGATGTTGAATATTGGTTTCAATGTTAGTTTTCAACTGACATTGAACATTATTTTCAATGTCGATTTTTCACCTACTTTTTGTTAATAATCGTTCGATATTAAATGTCTGTTATCATTTTGTTGCTTATGCACAAATCAATAAAATTTCTCTTTTACCTGTACATGCACAAAATAAAATCTTAATTGCTTTCACAAATCCCCAATAAGTCACTAAAGAAAAATTGGATGATAATTTAACTCTAAAACTAAGATAAAATATATTTTTCATCTAAATCAACTTCATATGGTCTAAACGTTTGGATTTTTTAGTGCACATACTCAACATAATATTGAGACATTCATGACAATTTATGAAAGCACTTTTTACTTGCAGACAAGGAGTGGATATCGACGAAAACATTGAAATATCGGATGAAAACATCAATATCAACAAATATTCTAAAAACAAATAAAAAAAATACAAGGAGTGCACATACTCAGCATAATATTGGGTAATCATGTGGAGGTTATGAGCAATAACCTTTACAAGGGGGTCATCCACAGAGCAGTAAGAAAATAGAAAAGAGAAAGAAAGCGTTGGGATTGAATATGCCTCTGTATATTTCACTATATGATTGTATGGTAAATGATACAAGGCTTATATAGCTGTTGGAGAAGAAGAATGTAAAAAATGAATAGAATATTTTTAATACAGATGTACATTTGTGATTGGTTGAATGAAATATTTCTTCTAACCAATTAGTTTTCTAGAAGAAGGGTGATTTGGCAATGGTGCAGCTGACTTGGAGGTGTCCTTTGTGTATGTGGAATGCTGACCGAGTTGCTTACTTGGTTGTCTCTAACATCCCCCCTCAAACAAGAGGGTACATCAAGTACGCCGAGTTTGGAACAGAGAGACTGGAAATGAGATTGTGTGAGCGGTTTTGTGAGACAGTCGGCTAGCTGATTTACCGAAGGAACATACCAAACCTCCAAGGACCCCCGAAGAACATGATCTCTTACAAAATAAGCGTCAATCTCGATGTGTTTAGTTCTGGCATGAAAGACAGGATTGGTGGCAATCGCATCGGCGCTTAAGTTATCACACCAGTACTTAGATCTAAAATAATAACATAGATGCTTTCAGCAATTATCCGCTCCGCATTTGGCTACCCAGCGTTTACCGTAGGCATAACATCCAAGCTCTGACATTAGTTGATTAAGCCAGATAACTTCAGAGGCAGTGTGTGCTAAAGCCCGGTATTCAAATTCAGTACTCGACCGAGCTACAGCCATTTGCTTCTTGGAGGACCAAGAAACGAGATTTTTGCCAATAAATACACAATATGCTGCCATTGATTTTTGGTCGTCGATGTTGGAAGCCTAATCGGCATCGGAGTATGCAGAGATTGACAGGTCGGAGCTGGGTTGGAACAACAGGTCGAAGTGTTTAGTTGCACTAATGTACCGAAGGACACGTTTGACAGCCTGTCAATGAATATCAGTTGGTCTTTGAAGAAATTGGCTTAAGTGATTAACGATGTTTGGATGCCAGGTCTCGTTGTTGTGAGGTACTGCAGTGCACCAACTTTTCTTCTGTAAACAAAGGGATCATCAAGAGGAGTACCATCATCAATGGATAAATATTTGCCAAGCACACTAGGGGATGGGTAGGTTTAAGATTTGTAAGTTGTAATATTTGTAGGAGATTATCCATATATTTTGCTTGATTGATGATAAGACCAGAATCAAGGTAGTGCACTTGAAGACCAAGAAAATATGTAAGTTGTCCCAAATCTTTTAGAGCAAATGATTTGTCGAGCGATCGAATAAGATGACTGATGGTCGGAGGATCATTGCAGTGATGACATCGTCAACATACACTAGGAGAAAAATAACAGAGGATTGTTTGTTATAAATGAACAAGGATGGATTTGACCTGGAGTTGATGAATCCCCATCGAAGGAGTTCCTTTGTTAAGGTTGCATTCGAAGCCCTTGAAGGTTGTTTTAATCCATAGAGCGCTTTGTCAAGCTTGTATACATACTGTGGACAAGATTGATTTATGTAGCCAGATAGCTATGTCATGTATACGCTTTCTTCTAGAGTGTCATTCAAAAAGGCATTGTCAAAGTCGAGTTGTCGAAGACTCCACCCGTGAGAAGTAGTAATACTGAGAATAACCTAAACAGTCGATGACTTTACAACCGGACTGAAAGTTTCAAAGAAGTCGATGCCCGGGCTCTGGTGAAACCCTTTTGCTACAAGCCTCGATTTGTAGCGTTGTATGGAGCCGTCCGAGTTTCTCTTGATTCTGAATACCCATTTGTGTCCCACAATATTCATCTTAGGGGTGGGAGGCACAAGATGCCAAGTGTGATTTCGCATTAGAGCAGCATATTCTGCGTCCATGGCTTTCTTCCAAGGAAGAGAAGCAATGGCGTCTTGAATCCGTGTGGGTTCGGTTACAGACCAGTCAACTGGGGAGGAAGTAGTGAGGATTTTCAGTTTAAAGATATCGACTTTTCCTCGGGTTATCATGGGATGGGTGGGTAAGGTCAGAGGTCTAGTGTGTGGGGGATTCGGGCTATTAGGTTGAAGGGGTTGAATGGAAGAAACTATAGGTACACGATCGGATGGTCTTGATATAGAAACACGATCGTGTAAACGATCGGGTGTAGGTAAATGACAGGCATTAGTGAGAGATCGTTTAGAGATGAATTTGGTAGACGATCGGGTGAGAAATGAATAAGTAAACGATCGGATGGTGTTGATATAGGTACACGATCGTGTAAACGATCGGTTGTAGGTAGACGATAGACATTAGGTGAGCGATCGTTTAGAGATGAATTTGGTAGACGATCGAGTAAACGATCAAGTGAGGGTAAGCGATGGGCATTAGGTAAGCGATCAACATTAGGTGTTTAAGGATGAATTTGATAGACAATCGGGTAGACGATTAGGTGAGGGTAAGCGATTGGCATTAGATAAGCGATCGTTTAGGGATGACTTTGGTAGACGATTGGGTAGTGAAGTTGGTAAGCGATAGGCAGTAGGTGAGCGATCGTTTAGAGATGAATTTGGTAGATGATCAAGTGAGGGTAAATGATGGGCATTAGGTAAGCGATCGGCATTAGATGAGCAATCGTTTAGGGATGAATTTGGTAAGCGATGGGCATTAGGGGAGCGATCATTTAGAGATAAAGTTGGTGAGCGATGGGGTTGAGGTAAACGATCAGGTATAAAGTCATTATGTGGGCAAGGATATGGAGTGTTTGAAGTGGCCTTATTGGGATTGGTGTCCTAATTCTCCCGGAGTCTCGTTGTTTTGTAAAGATACACATTATTCAATGAATAAAATAAGTGTTATTTAATTCTGTCATTTATTCATATTCAATAAACAAACCTCCTTGGTTATCTTGTGAACTTAAACATGTATATGTGATATACAAGTGGATCATGCCTTAAGTGATAACCTAAATAGGTCTGTAGTATAAGGATTAAGGTGGGATACCTGATCTTGGTGACACTACGAATACGGCTCTCTTTGTAGAGGTTTGCAAGTGTTGTAAACTACTACAGATGGTAGATCCTGACCATTCATGTAGAGACGTGGAGCGGGGGTATCGTATACAAAGAGTTTGTATAAGACCTGGACCACGAGATGACTAGACTTTATATATAACACCGTTGATACTAGAGACTTGCATCTCACCTAAACGACCATAGGTGACACGATCTCAATCCTGAGTGTTTTGAGAACTCCTACCTTTGAAGGCGATCCTTTGATTAGTATGAGTGAGAGTGGTCAGATTGCCAACTCAACATGCCTACCTTTTTGGAGACTTGTCTGATCTGGGAGTTGGGAACTCAATCCACAAGATGGAATTCACTCCTTTCCCGAAGCAGGGATAAGTAGAGAGATTACTCCCTTAAGGGTTGATTCTGGGGCTTGAACATAGTGGTCATGGCTTCTCTTTGGAAGAGAAGACTCAGTCGTAGTAGGACTATGACTTATATTCATTAGAGAGATCAATGGTACTTAAGGAGACAGATGTAACTACAGGGGCATAACGATTATTGGCCCAGCTGTAGTTACAATCGATCTATGAAGGGCTGTCGCACTGCTGATTGGTTAAGATGGACACATAATATATCTGTGGTAAGGAGAGTTCAGCTGTCGGTCTTTAGTGGAGTGCCTAGCAGTTAACGGATGGTGGATCTCGTGACTAAAGAGTTTAGTCATTTATTCACATACCGTTGGAGCTTCGAGCTACAGGTCCATAAGGTCCCCTTGGTAGCTCAATGGATTCAATTGAGGATCAGTTCTTGGTGTTGATTTGAAATGTTCAAATTGACAAGAGGTATTTTGATTATATATGATATAATCGATTTGATATATGAGATACATCTAGTGGAGGATTGATGTAAATGAGATTTACATTAAATACCATGGAATAGAAAAAGAATTATGGTTTATATATTTCATGAGATGAAGTATTAAAACTATAAGTTATAAATATAGTCTGATAAGTTGGTTATCATTTATATTTATAATAATATTAATTATTGGATAGTTAATTCTTTTTCTTTTAATAACCAAAGTAGTGGGTGGTTATTAGATTCATGGTAACCGTGAGTTTAAAAGAAAAATGGTTTTCCTATTTTCAAAAGAAAGTTTTACAAAAGGTTGATAAAAGATTTTTGAGTTTTTTCTCTCGCCGTAAAGAAACTCACGGAGTCATCAAGTAAATTCAGATTTACTAAACGACGGTTGGGCGAGCTAAACGATCGTGCAGTATTTACTAAACGATTGCATAGTTTTGCTAGACGATCGCTTTCCCTAAGTAAACGATCGTGTAGTGTCTGTAGGTGACAAACCGAGCTAAATGATGAGCTAAACGATCGCATAGCTTTTTCTAGACGATCTTTAGCTTTATCTAAATGATTGGGCATTGACCTATACGGTAGGTCTCCGCCATCTCCCACTTGCCCAATCGTGTACGCGATCGGTGTTTCCTCCTTTGTCTACCTCATACCAAGTCCGAACAGAGACCACCCTCTGGATTCTCACACCGAGAATATCAAGGTAACCTTGTTGGTGGTGTCAGACTCAACTCGACACCGTCGAGGTTTCTGAAGACCGTTCGTGGTGCTGTGGAGGGCGTTCGTGTTGCAGAGGAGTTCATGACCGAGGCGATCGTTGAGGATGAGCGCGAAGTGTTCGTGCAGTGTTCGTTGCGGTGTTGTGATCGAGGTTGCTGTTGTTCGAGTGGTCGCACAACGGAGTGTGGAGACGCATCTTCAAATTTGCGTAGAGTTTGCCCTTTGTGCATTTGAGTTTTCATGTTGTAATTTCTGTATGAATTGTATAACCGTTTGTTTGAAGTCGACTGTAAATGATTTGTTCATTCATGATTGTGATTTGAAATTATTTTTCTTCCACTGCTCATGGAAATCTCGCTTCCGATTTCCTTCAGGTCCAAGGTGGAAGGACAGGTAGGTTGGGGTCGGGTGAAGGTATGTGCTAGTGTTTTAGATTTTCTTGATATAATTGGGTGAAAGGAAACTCATCCTCATTAAAGGAGACATGTCGAGAGATAATGACACAGCCGACATTCGTTAGGCATTTGAAGCCTTTATGTAGTGGACTAGGACCTAGATATACACATTTTCCAGAATGGAAATTGAACTTGTTGGGCTGGAAGGAGCGGAGATATGGAAAACAGGCACAGCAAAAAACGTTGAGCTCTGAAAATTTTAGTTTCTTGTTAAAAAGAATAGAGACAGAGGATTTACCTTGTAGTACTTCTATTGGCAATCCATTTATGAGCATCGTGGTTGTAAGGAAAACATCCCACCAAAAACTCAATGGCAACCTGACTTGGGCTAGCAATGTGAGACCAGTTTCTACTACATGTCTGTGATTTCTTTCTGCTCGACCATTTTGAGCAGAGGTGTAGGGGCACGATAGTCTGGTTATAATACCCTTTGAATTACATATATGATGGATCTTAACATATTCACCTTCGTTATCAGACTGAAGCACCTTTATCGTTTTGTTAAACTGATTCTAAACATGGGCAAGAAAATGTTGAAAAGCTTCAAAGGCACCACTCTTTTGTTTTAATGGATAGATCCAGGTATATCTGCTAAAATCATCGATGAATAAAATGTAATATCTGTGACCATCCGAGGAAACAACTGGGGTTAGTCCCCATAAGTATTAGTGGATCAAATCAAATGGTTTTGTTGCGTGGCTTTCAGACGTAGGAAAAGGTAGATTATGAGCTTTACCCATTGGACAGGATTCACAAAACAGAGACTCTTCATTACGTTTAATTGGCAGATTACAATCATTAATAACAAAATTCAAAATTATTTGTGAAGGACGTCTTAAACGTCTATGCCAGAGAGCTTTAGATACTGCTACATTAATGTTTACTATTTTTTTAGACAAAATCAATGTAGAGGTGTTTTTATTTTTATACATAAGCCTTCTGTGTTCAGGATAATTATGCTTCAACTCCTCATTCATCTTCACAGCTTCTCGATTCAGATGATATAGCCCATCCTTAAGATTTCTTTTCAGAAGAGTTCGACACGTACCCTTGTCCTTAACAAAGCAATGAGCATCATGAAACTCAAAATAAATGTTGTTATCTTAAGCTAACTTTGACACACTCACTAAATTTTTTGTAATATCAGGCACATACAACACATTTTCAAGGAAAATAGTGTTGTTTCCATCAGACAGAGAAGTGTTACCAATATAAGCGATTTGTAGTTTGTTACCATTTACAACAATAACATTTTCATTACCAGAGTATTCACTTGGGTTGTTTAGGTTAGCATAATCAGCTGTAACATAATTTGTGGCTCCACTATCCACATACTAGTTTGGATCCATAACGGTCTCAGGTCTGGCAAAGGGGTTCAAATTCTGAGTTGCTACAAAGGCAGCGGGATTGGATCCGGTATTGTTTCCAGTATTTGTGTTTTTTCCACCTTTGTTTTGCCCAAAATTTTCGGAAAACTCTTTCTTAAACCGATTGTAGCAGATGAGGGCTAGTGTCCATACTTACCACATACTTGGCATGTGGGTTTGTTTCCACGTCCATGACCTCGTCCTCGACCGGAGTTAGTATTACCACTTTCTCCTCCTCGTTGCTGATTAAACTGAGGTCGAGAGTTTGGTTGGTGATAGTTGTTCATTTGTCTAGCATTGTTGGGATTGTGACTCTGGGCTACGTTCACAGTAGGTACAATGTTGCCTAAATTCCTTTGAGAGTTTTGATGTTCCAGACATTTTTCAAAGATGAGGAGCTCGAACTGCATATCTAGCCATGAAATGTCTGGTTTGCCTTGTATGACTGCAATCGCCAGGTTGTAATTTCTTCCAAGTCGAGAAGGACCTGGGAAATTAATGAACGTCTAGGTACAGAGTTGTCGGCCTGACCTAAGTTATTTGCATTAGTTTTCATAATACGCAAGTAATCCTCCATTTTGGAGTTACCTTTCTTTGTCATCTGGAAGTTGTGACGAAGGAAGTCATCATCTGCTCTCGACTGAACATCGAAGAGATCTTGAATGGCTTCCCATAAGTCCTTTGCATTGTTGAAGCCCATTAGTTGCAGAGCCACTTCAGGGGTCATCGAGTTGTACAACCATCCGAGGAGCAGAAGGTCTGTCATGACCCTTGTTCGAACAGAGGATTGATTGTAGCATAGCTTGATGAGGCTTCATCGGCACTTTCGGTGATGTCTCCACCTTGACAGAGGCCTGACTCTTCAGTTGTTATAGTGATGAACTTTGGGGGACAGGGTTTTTCACCTGTGAGATGGCCTTCTAGCTTGTAGCTTCTTAGGATTGGCAGTGCTAATGTTTTCCATAGCAGATAGCTGCTTCGGTCAAGTTTGATCGTAGTGATCTGATTCAGTAGTTGGTTTAATGGTGGATTGCTGAAGGTGGTGGTGGATGAAGAAGACAAACCGGTGGAAAAGGCATTGGTCATTGATGGCTCTGATACCAAGTAAGATAATAGAAAAGAGAGAGAAAATGTTGGGATTGAATATGCCTCTGTATATTTCACTATATGATTCCACGGTAAATGATACAAGGCTTATATAGCCGTTGGAGAAGAAGAATGTAAAAAATGAAAAGAATATTTTTAATACAGAAGTACATTTGTGATTGGTTGAATGAAATATTCCTTCTAACCAATTAGTCTTCTAGAAGATAGGTGATTTGGCAATGGTGCAGCTAACTTGAAGGTGTCCTTTGTGTATGTGGAATGCTGACTGAGCTGATGACTTGGTTGTCTCTAATAATAGCTACTGTCAATTATGAGAGAACAAGAATCTCCATTACTAGTCTGCATAACTTTGGGAATGGACGAGAAAATGAAGCTTGTAGAAGAACTTCTGGATGAACAAAATCCTATAAAGTAAAAAGACTAATTTTAATGATTTTCTCAAATTCCTCTCTAGCAATGATCTTACAAAAGGGGAGAGCTTCATCAATACACTCAAAATCTAGGATTAATGTTCAGGTTAAAGTTTGAATTTAGTTTATCTTATTATGAAAGTTATAATATATAGTTACCTTATTATGGAGGTGATAATATATAGTTACTTGCAGTAAAATTAGATTGCACATGGTAGAAATGAAGAAAAAGAAAAAGAAAAGAACGTGTATTTCTCTTTAGCCAAGATGTGTTACATAGGATTAAAAGTTTTCTACTCCATTTTCTTGTGTTCTTGCAACAACACTATTTTTTTTATGGGGGCTGAAATTTGTACTAGGATTGTCTCAAGGGTTGAGATGATTTTTTTTAATGCTTTTGTTTTCACCACATGTTATAAGGAATGTTTGCTCATGTTTTTACCATTGGGATTGTCTAATGCTTACGACTGGTAAAAGAACATCTTTAATGATCTTGAAGAACACGGAAATTTTTAAAGGACAAAACAATGTTAAACAACAACCAAAGGATATATACAAAGCCAAATTGAATCACGAAACCCACAGATCTACACGAAACTCAGACGGATCTACACGAAACCCAGATAAATCTATGCATGAAACAAATGTATCTTAGAGAAATTGATAACGGGCAGAAATGCACGTTATTACAACGCAAAGATATAAAACAATGCAGGATTGCGACGGTAAAAATATATAATAGTGCGTCCAAAAGCATTAAGTTTACAATATTGCGATCGCATGCGTCCATCGTATTAAATTAGTTAACTTATGTATTTTATGCAGAAAAATGCATTGACGCAAGGCGAAAATGCGATTCGAAGAAATTAACGTCCGAGCGCATTAAGAGATTGCGACCGCAAGGCTATGCGATTGTTTGCGCTCGCGAAAATCTGCTCAAGAAGGTGGTCGTATAAAGTTGGCGCATCAAGATGAAAGCATAATAAATCACGATGGGACAGAAAGTTGATGACGGTCGACTCTGAATTAAGTTGACAAGCCGTTAACGACACTATAGCAAGTACACTCAACTTTTTGGTGACAATTATTCGCGCATCGGATAGAGAATTAATGCTATCCCATTAGTGCAATCATAAGAGAGAAAAAGCTTTTCACCCTGAAGCTCTATAAATACCGAAGGCCACCTTCGTTGAAAGAGTTTGCCCAGTTTTAGAGTTCACCATATAGACGATAGTTAGCCTTCCTCTTAGTTTTCTTATACTTAGAAGGCGGAAGCGAGAGAAGGGAAAAGACGTCGAAAGATCGTCCTAGTCAAGTCGAGAGAGTGCCAGGGAGCGTGGAAAACAGAAAGAGGGCCGACTCTTGCGAGAGCAAGAATATCTTTTGAGCAGGGTAGAGAATAACCGTGTAAAAGCCTTAGGAAGCAAGAAATTGCTACTAGGCCCTTTATCTTTATTTCACATTGCCATTCTGTACTTCGATTTCATATATAGAATGGAACTTGCATTTCTATATTTGTTCACTCTCTTTAAAATACGCATGAGTAGTTAAAACTGTCGAATGGGTTGAGAAGTACTTAATTCTAGACTCGAGCAAAAGTTTTTAACTATATATCAAACATGTAACTCAATTAGCCAAACATTATAGTCTCGAGCAAAAGGTTTTAAATCTACATATTATTGAACTTCAAACAAAAACTTCAAATATTTATGAGTGAAAACACTTGCAAATAAACAATAAATCGAAGATATACCTATATTAAACTCCTTTTTATTAGTATGATTTGAACTAAATATGATTTGATTAAAGTATAGTTCTGCATATTACATATTAACATTACTAAGATTGATGATTAAACGTTTTCCTCTACGTTTGGATAATTTTTCCAAAATTAAAAAATTAGAATGAAAGTACAAAATTGTAATTTAAGTTGAGAAAACAAGAAAAAAAAAATATTGTAGTACCGTGGTGGGAGTGGCGATGAAAATTGGCCGCGTACTTCACTGAAAAACAACAACGCCAAATCCGCCAGTCGACACCGCGTGTCCGCCGCCGACCATGGGTTTTGTGGGCCCACCTCGGCCGGAGATTTAACTACACGTTATTCCACCGAATATACGCCGCCTACCCATTAGTATACTGCCACGTGGTACAATGTTTTTTGTGGCCCACGTCCTTAATTTAATAAATCGGCTCTCCATTTTTATTTTTATTATTTTCTTTTTAGGGTTTAGGCAAACATCCACAAAAAAAAAAAAGAAAAGGTTCATGCAGAGAAAAATTTTGAAGAATTTATATTATGTTTTTTCCTCTAGTTCGTTATTTTCATTTATTTTTCTTTTTTAGTGTATATTTATTTATTTACTTTATCGTTTGCAATGATATATTCGATGATTAAAATAATATTTATTTTTAGATGATTTTGTATTATTATACACTTAATGGAAGACAAGAATATCTTGCGTACAAAATAGGACAATATTTTTGGTAGAACAAAATCTATTTTGAGATTCCAAAGTCAATAAATTTATTTCAAATTCATTCTTATATGTTTTGTATTTTAACTAAGATTTCATTTTACTCTAAAAATGAAAACATGAATTTTAATTTCTTATTCACCAAAATTTGTTGAATTAGAGTCAGAAACTTGTCAATATTGTTTACTAACCAATCTCGATAATCATATAGAAACCTTTAATGTCACCATTATTAAAAATACTCCTTTCATATGTTTAATAATTATTTGATTGCAATATTTTGTATGTTAACATTTTTAAAAAAAAATATTACCCTTAGCTAAGCACACATGAAGAATTAGAATTATTAAATAAATACATTGAAGAATTAACAATTATATGGGCTCATGTATGTTTTATTGTACTTCAAACTTTTTTTTTTTCCAATTTTCATTTTGTTTTTCATTTTTTTAAATCATGATTAAATATTTGATTTTATACCTATAACCTTTGTCCATTGTCATTCTACTACACTAATTATGCCTACTGGACTTTGTATTAAAATTCCATTTAATATGATGTGTGGAAAATAAGGTTATGTCATATCATGTGTGCTTTCATTGACTTAGCAACAAAATGATGAAAATGAAGTTTGGATTCACTAAAAGATATAACCATTTTTTTAGTAAGTTAATAACTAAAAATAAGCTTTTTGAAATCTAGAATAAAGAAAAGCAATATCTTAGAACTGGTTGGATAATCATTTAGTCCATGTCTAGTAACTATTTAATTTTTAAAAATTATGCCTATTTTCTACCGGCTTCTAACAATAGTTTGTATATTGAATTATTGTTAGCCAAATTCCAAAAAATGAATGGTTATCAACTCATAGTCTTAATTTTCTCATTTTTTTTCTTAAAAAAAAAAAAAAAGTGTTGTTCTCTTGTAATTTTTTTTTATTATGACTCTCATTTTTTTTTAGTAAATATTTGAATTTTTAGTTAAATTTTAAAAACTACTTAATTTAATTTTCTAAACTAGAAATATAGGCATAAAAGTTTAGTCCATACTTTGCATTAGCTGTGTATATATGTGTGCATATATATATTCTCCGAAAATTTAACTTTTCTTTCAATTTTCCTACATATTTTTTTTTTATAGTACATTTGAATTTTAGTCAAAATTTAAAATTTAAATTGAATTGTTAATATTATAAATATTATAAAAATAAACAGATGACCATTGTTTAGTATCCTAAAAGTCACGTGTCAAAATCTTCATGTTGTCTATGTGTCTCATGTCCATGTAAAATCACGTCCTACCTACCACTTTACCTATAAATAGTGGCATTTGGTAGATCTTAAAATCCCACATTTATGAGAAATAAAACTTCAAAATTCCACTAAAATTTTAGTTATTTTATTTTATTATTATATTATATTATATTATATTATATTGTAAATATAATTAATATTATTATATTATATTTTTTCCATATCTGTTGTGTTTCATTGTGCTCCTCAAGTTCACACCAATTAAAATTTATTTCTCTACAATTATTTTTCAAATTCTGACTTTATAATTTAGAATATTTAAAAAAAAAAAAAAAAAAACAAAGTAAAAGAAGAAACCTTGGATGAAAGTAAAGTAGTAACATTTATAAGTTAAAAAAATGGGGAATACAACTGTTACCAAAAAAACAAAAAACAATATGAATAAAATTATGTCTTGGGAGTATTATAAATTTGACATATTGTTAGGTAATCTTAACTTGTGACTAAAGATGAAACTAAATAAACTAGTTATATATTAAGAAAACTAGAGCAATAAAGAGAGAAAAGTCCTTATTAACAAATTAGGTTTGAAGCCACCCAGGGCAAAGAAGATCACTTTATAATTTCAAGATTTTAATGATGGTTGTTCTCCATGTAATTAAATATTATAATTATCATATATATTTATATTAGTAACTAGATTTTTTAAAAATTTTACGAATATATCAGATATATACATTAAATTATGATAAATTATCTCTAGAGACGAAGAAAATATGGTTATGATAATTCTATATTTTCTCGTTTGTAGTAATGAATTATTTATGATCCCTTTAGTAATTATTTAGTTTTTAAAAAATTAAACTTATTTCTCTCGATTTTTTATAGTGGTTTTTGTCTTTCTTACATAAATGAGTTGATTTAATAACCCAATTCTAAAAAAACATACTTTTAATTATTACTTTTTAATTTAAAAAATGTAATTTTTGAAAAAATTTAGATAATAAAGCAAGAACTTCATATAGGTAAGAATGATGTTTATTAATTTAATTTTTAAAATTAAAAATAATTACCATAGTAAACATAAAAATTAAGATTTTGAAATAAAGTAAAAGGAGATGAAGAAAAAAAGTAAACAATAATAATAACTTTTCAAAAAATAATAATAACAATGTGAAGTAGTCAAAATTTAGAATAGAAAAAAGAAAAGGTAAAATCAAAAGTGGTTGAAAGTCAATAGGAAGTCTTAAATGTGCCATAAATTTTCACAGCTAAATTAGATCATCTAACCCATTGCTTGGACTAACTAATTTGACTTTGCTTTTTCCACTGAATCAAATACCCATACTTTTAATTTTCATCTTAGGAATAATTCAAAAAACAAAATCAACTAAAGCATATAGCTCACAAACTTATATGGAAAAAAAAAAAAAAAAAAACTCACAAATATTGTCTCCATATTAAAATTTTTCAGCCAGCATAAGTTATTATTCACCATATGTACTCCCCTTGTCATCATCTCAAATATTTTAGGACCCTTAAGGAAATATGTTTTTCAAAAAATTCATTTTTATTTAAATATTTTTCATTAAAATTATTTAAAATACATTGAAAAGCTATTTTGGGTGGTTCTCAAATACTCTAATTTTTTGATTTTCTGGAATGACTATTCTTTAAATTAAACATTTGAACATGTATTCCAAACACACCCTTAGTCTCATGCCTCTTAAATAGATCGGTCTCATATCAATAAAAATATCATTTCTTATTTGTATACCTATTTTTTCTCTTTATTATTGAACGTCTAAAGAAAAAAAAAAATTAAACATGCCACTAATTTATTATTTTTCTTTTTCTTTTAGGAACACTGAATTAATTAGGTCCTATATAATTATTATGAAAATAGAATGCATCTAAATAGTACTCTGTATTTAGTAGAAAAATTCGTACCAAACATTTGAGATCATATGAACTAAAATATTGCAAACCTATTTTAAAGTTTAGTGTTGAATTTTGACAAAATATTAGAAAAGTAAAGAAAGTTATGACTTCAAAGCACTAAAAAAAAAAAAAAAGCTTACATCTTTGGTTTCAACTCATCCTAATTAGAAGCATTTTAAGTGTGGTATTCTAGCTCAGTTGTATCAGTGGTATAATGCTTTGAAAGAGTGCTCATGCAATTAGGGTCGGAAAAAAAAATTATGTGTGATTATAATAATTTTTCACATAATGAATTTTTTTTTTGTTCGTGGTTTTTTTTTTTCGATTTTGAGTTTTTCCATGTTAATTTTCGTGTTCCTAATTTTAATGTTTTCTTTTAATTTCTCAATTATTTTTCCGCGTATTACTATGTTAGTTGTGGGAGGTTTTTTTTTCAATGTTTGGACCAAACTATCCTTTTTAACTAATAATGATGTTTAATAGTAAACGTTTTCCAATTTTTAAAATATCTTAATTAATTATGTAAGGTTAAATTGCAAGTTTAATTCTTGAACTTTCAACTTCGTGTTAATTTAGTATAATTTGAATTGTAAAAAGTATCAAATAAATCTTTAAGATCTCGTTAGGTAACAATTTCGTTTTGCGTTTTCGGTTTTTGAAAATTATGCCTATTTCCTTTCATTTTCCTACCATGGTTTGTATCAATCTTAAGAAGAAGAGTTGCATTCTTAGCTAAATTCCAAAAACAAAAACAAAATTTTAAAAACTACGACCTGTTTGGTAACCATTTTGTTTTTAGTTTTTGGTTTTTTAAAATTAAACATATTTCTTCTTGGTTTTTTACAATGATCTACATAGTTTTTTTAAGTACAATGGTGTTAAATTCTTAGCCAAATTCTCCCACTCCCCTCCCCCCAAAAAAAAAAACAAGTTTTTTGAAAACAATGTTTTTAGCTTTCAAAATTTGGCCTAGTTTTTTGAATAATTGGTAAAAAGTAGAGAAAAAAAATTTGGAGGTGGAAGCACAGTTTATAGGCTTAATTTTCAAATAAATAAATAAATAACCAAATGATCGTTATTAAACGGGGCCTATATTTTTTAGTTTTTAAAAAAATGACTTTGCTTTTTGGGAATATGAGTAAAAAGTAGATATCGAATCAAGAGATTTAATGATGGAAGAGGTGTTTACATAGACTTTATTTTCAAAAAATAAAAATAAAAAATGAAATAATTGTCAAACGATGCCTTAATTTTTTATTTTGTATATAATAAGTTAATGATTTACTGAACATTTCTTAAAGTTATAGTATTACTACAAAATAAAAAAATTTAGAGTCTAATTATACATAAAATCCAAATTGATATCATTAGATAAGTTATATCTTAGTTTTAAATATGTGAAGGACCTAATCGATAAACAAAGTTGAAAGTTGAAGGAGTATAGTTAAATACAGATTCATAAATGCATAAACTAAATTAGTAATTAATTAATCAATGATTAATTTAATTAAAATAATTTAGAGCCACCCGTGGGTCCGAACTTCCCAACCACCACCAATAGCAAAGACATATGCGCACGGTAGCATGAAGAAGACGAATGAAGTTAACGTGTACTGAGGATCATGGTGGGCCCACTGGTGGAGCATCCGCTTGTGACCTTGACCTTTCCCCATGCACGTGCACGATTTCTCACGAAGATTAAAAAAACGGTATTTATTTATTTATATTTTTTACAATTAACCATAATTTTTTTAATTTTCTTTTTAACTTCTTTTAACGCGTGAATAAAGGAGCCCACTGCGGAAGATGGGGGTTTAAAAAACGGTAACTGCTTTCTCGACGGACGTTAGCAATGCGTGGGTGAGTCCGCCGAAATGGCGTTTTGCAAATTAACGGTCGTTAAAGCCACGATTGACGGCGACAAAATCTCCCTCCTCTTTCTTCCTCGGAGAAAATGTAATTTTATTTATATTTTGTTTTCTTAAAATTTCGGTGGCTTTTAGATTCTCCGTGGGACCCGGTGGCCATCACCAACTTTGGTTCCATATTGGATAGAATCATATTATTATTTTATTTTAAGTTTTATTCCCTACAATTTCGGTGGCTTTCCATTTCACACTGTAAACTTTCAATTCTATAACAAATCAGTCTACTCATTCTAAGGGTATACATGAATTAAATTAGATTAGAAAATATTTTGGATCAACTTGAGTTGATCGAGTTGGCTATCACTCGAATATGGTCTTCAACCCAATATTGAATTATTTATTTTATTAATTTACAATATTAAATTTGGGTACAAGATATACTAATAATTAAAAATTCATAAAACTCAAATATTAAATAGAAAAATACAAGATATATATTACAAAGTTGATACAAAAATCATAAATATATATATAAACTCTCTGGAAGCTCTAGTTCTAAAGAGTATCCATTATAAAGGAAATGACCTGGTATGGGTTGAAGTAGGGAATCATCCTTCATTTGTCTGTAAAAGTGTACTGTGGGAAGAGAATTATTCGATTAGATTGTGAATGGATTCCAAGACCATCAAAATTGTGAATACTATTTTTACTAATTACAAAGTATCTGATTTTATCCTTCCTAATGGCTTTCGATCACATTTTAAATTCCTGCTTTGGGGATAGATGGTTGGAAGTGACCAATACCTACAAGAAGAATGAAATCGAATTAATTGCAATATGATGTTCCATAATTTCGGATGATTGAAACAAAATTCTTCATAGTTTACCTTTGGCTAATGTTGAATCTAAGTCGATGGATCTTGAATTATGCTTCAGAATACTTATAACCAACAACAATTTCTCAAGGAGTTGAAAATTTGCAAGTCTTGTTTATCTCGTCCACCTCGGAAATTGGGATGGATGGCGTCGGCATCTATGTATCTCAAACTTGACGTAGATGTTGCGTGGAAAATAGACCCTTCTATTACAGGATGGAGCGGGATTATTTTCGATGAAAATGACAATCTTAAAGCTACTTTGATATATTTGAGAAATTTTACCTTTGCTCCCCTTCTTACCGAATTGTTGGGGATTTGAGAAAGCCTAAAATTAGCGAGAAGTCTCGATGTGGTTAAGATTATTGTGGAACCAAATTACAACGAAGCTTTAGATTCAATCAATCGAAGTTCATATTTGTTGAGTGAGTGCGTTTATTGGGTCTCGAAAATATGAGATATTCTGAAAATTTTTGAAGAATATAGGGTTGTTCATATAATGAGAGAAGGCAATCGGTTTGCGGATGTTCTAGTTAAAAGGGCTAGGGTAAATGCATGTTATGAGATTTAGTTGTATCAATTTCCTTCTTATCTCAAAGAGTTGTCTGCAAAAGATAGTTTGAAAATGACCCATTTGAGACGACGTTATGAAGCGTATTTTTCTTCTAAAAAAAGAGGAGAGACTGAAAACAATACATTCTCCCTACAAGCCTCTACGATATCTATTGGTGCGGGAAACTTTTGGTATATGGTTTCATTCTCTAAGCTAACCTACGTTACTCACACCAGTATAGTGTCGAGTTGACCAACTTTGAAGTCTAAGTTAATATAGAGAGTGTATAATCTATCCAAGCACAGAGAGTAAGATTCGAGTTCTCTTTTGGAGCTAGCTTACTTACTTCTTCCCGTTGAGGTTGTTAAATTGAACTATTTATAATACTCCTTCTCTAATACTTGTCTGTGGTCGCAATTAACGTTTACGTTGTTAGGGTGATTGCGGTCCTCGAGGTTGAAGAGTGTCATGGCTGAGTTCAACTCGGTTATTTATCGAATAGTGTAATTCCTCTAGCTTAACTAGTTGCATAAAACTTGAGGGTTTGACTTTTCCATTTTATAACACGTAGTTCTTCTTGTTGCCTCCCAATTTTCTTTGGACTTGAACATTGCCTAAAACAACCCTCAACAATATTAAAAATAGGAGAAAAATTGTTCGTAATTACTTATTAAAAATATAGGAAGATCTCACAACTTCTAAAATATACTTGAGTTACTCCTGTTTTGACAATTAATTTGAGAATATACTTTATGTTTATCTATTAAAAATCTTTAAATCATTGCAGTCTTTATGCTCTTTTTTTTTTTTTTTTTTTTTTTTAATTTTTTAATTTTTAATTTTTTTTTTAATTTTTTTTTTAATTTTTTTTTAAAATTTTTTCATATCTAAGTTTATGATAAAAATCCGTTTAGTCATTGTCATCAAATTTTACCTACAGTGTATATAAACTAATTTTCTATTAGTGAACCTTTTTACACGCAATTTAAAAAGTTAAAACAATAAACATAAATATTTATACAACGTTAATAACCTATTTTTTATTGAGTATCTGCAAACCAAAATTTTAAAATAAGAGATTAAATGAAAACGAAATTATATTTCATATTTTTACATATATGTTTGACAATAGATTCAGAAATTCAATTATGATTTAAACAAACGTTTAAAATGTAATTGATACTATATTTTTAAATTATAAAACTAGTTAGAATTACTACTCAATATTAATTGACAATAAATTATTATTAATTTATTTATGAATATTTTTTATGTTAATGAAATTATAAAATTATTATTTTGTAATATTATATAATTTGTAATACATTACATAATTTTAAATTTTTAAAAATGACTTGCATTTATAACATTAGACATTGTATTTATAAATGTTTTTTTTTCTTTATTTAATATAATTATGTTTTTGAAAATATAAAAAATCTGGATATAATGAAAGTATAAAAATGTTCTAAAAAATTTTGATGTTTGGATCACCGAATTCGAAAAATAGTTTTAGAAACAAAATCTAAATGGTCTATCAAACACATATTTGCTGAACTCAATCAACCTAAAAAACATAAAACAGAATCTGGATGACCAACCAAATAGGCTCGTTCCTTAAATTTTCAAAAATATATATTTTTAATTCTTATATATTTCTTCTTAGAAAAAATCTACTTTGGTTGTAAAACTTAAAAAATCTAGAACTTTAATTTTCCTCGTGATATTGAAGTGTAATTGAAATAATTAAAAAATTAGTCAATCTGTAATTAAAAAAAAAAAGAGATAATAATGAAAAAAGAAATAAAAATAAAATAAAATGGAAGAGAATCATAATTCTCATGTAAAAATAAATAAAAATAGTAATAAATTGAAAATTGGTAGGGTGGGTCCACGTAGGAGGCGCATGTACAGTTTGAAAGAGGAAAGGCGCCGAATTTTAGATGGTCCCACGCGATGCTCGTTAAAAGGGAGCCTTTTATTTTTTATTTTTGTTTTCTCCACCAATCAATTAATGCCACTTTTCCCCTTCTCTCCTCATATTTACCAAACTACCCTCCCCTTCTTTTATTTCGTCCCATTTGTTAAATTCCAAAAACATTACCAAATAAGTTCAAATTCACTTGGAATTTTTTTTTTTTTTTAAAAAAGAAGGTTAAAGTTTACTTGCTTAAAATAAATTTTTAAAAAATATTAAATCCTCTTCGGTCCCATAAATGTATAGAACTAAACATTTATGCCATATTTGGTAATCAATTAATTTTTTAATTTTTATTTTTGAAAAATTAAGTATGTAAATACTTATTCCCACCTCTAAATTTTTTGTTTTGTTATTTACTCTCAATCAATGTTTTAAAAAATAAAGCTAAGTTTTAAAAACTAAAAATTAGTCGTTAAATTTTTAAATATTTTTATTTAATTTAACTAAGAATTCAACCATTTTATTTAAAAAGATGAATATCATTGTAAGAAGTTAAAAAGAAATGGGCTTATAATTTTTTAAAAACTAAAAATTAAAAAACCAAATAGTTACCAAAAGAAGCTTTAGTTTTTTTTTTTTTTTTTTTTTTTTTTTTTTTTTTACAAACACTTTACACAAATTCTCCTTGAGGTACTCACAATAATTCTAAATTTATAACAATTTAGTCACCAACTATAATAAGATATTTATTATTATATTTAGTAAATTTTCTAACACATGTAAATTTAAATTTGTGTACGTGTTAGCATGATCGCATAGCTTGCGCTTGACTAAGGTTTTCCCTAGCGGTCACTTCTTAAGAGTTGCAAATAAAGACATCTCCCAACATCTTTATCTATTTTCCCATTTCGATTCTGTTTTCATAGTTCAAGAGTTGTCCATTCTCCACCTCTCTTTCATATTCTTATTGCGTTGTCTTGTTACTTAGGAGTAGGAGTAGGGTTAGTATATAAACCTCCTCATCCATCTTTTATTCAACCGCCGCATGCACATCTGCCGCATAACGTCTAGCTACAAGTTCCCTGAGTTCGACCTTGGATTACCCGAGAAACATTTGTTTGCGTATACTTGGCGTAAGCACCAGTAAAACTTGTGACAGGGTGAGAAATCAACTAATGGTCATCGCATACATTTATTTAACACATAGTATATTCCAATGCAATGACCACGATGCATGATTAAACAATGCATACTTTAAGAACATTCCTTCGCATATTGTGTTCAGGGGATTTTTAGTGGTCGAGTAATTGACATTTAAATTTTCAGTCATCAAGGTTTAGGGTTTAGCGGTAAGTTGGATTTTCAGTCGCAAGTTATCCAACGGCATACTTTAAGAGCAAAACTTGACGGGGTGGACTAGGTGTATTGATCTTTACTGTAGTTTATGATAAACACACAGCAGAAAAAAAACAGAATCATAAAACATTCTAACTCATTAATTGACTTGAGCTGAGCCATGTTCATGAGATATTAAGAGCGGTTTCATGCATACACTTTGAAGATCTTCTTCAAACTTGAAATTCAGCTGTAATCTTCACTTTCTTTTTTGACTTGTGACCACCACATGACTTCCCTACTATCCTTAGCAGCCTAGATTGAGTTGTGAAACTTCAATAATAATATTGAAACTTTAGGATTTATGGAGAAAGGTCAGCTGGTTTTCCACTGTTTGAATAATTAACCTTCTTCAAACCTTTCAAACTTTCATCCAAAATTCAGAGAAATTGCTACCTTTCCTCAGCCTAAAAGCTCTTCCTTTTATTGTAGGTTACAACATGCAAATCTTATTCGATGGCATCTGAACAAGTCAAGGCTCTTTCTTTAGAAATTTTGAGTGGAAATTTGGGTGAAGTTATGACTAAATTGGTTGTTTGAAAGTAGTGGGGAAATCCCACATTTTGGAAACTTTTTCCTTACTTTTACAATTCCTTTTTTAATTTGGAAATTGATTTAAAAAAAACAAAAATAATATTTTTAATTTTAATTCTTAATCCAAAACTGAAATTTTATTAATTTTATGAAAATTAATTTAATAATTTACATTATTTTCTAATAAAATTATTAATGAATAATTAATAAAATAATTATTAATTTATATCATTTAATATCAATAATAAATTAATTTATCACCAATTCAACCACCATGAACTCTTCTATCCAATGTAATTTTAAGATTTAAAATCTTATTAAACTGTTAATTGATTCTCCAATATCGTTTAATATTTCAAAATATAAACGGATATAAATCTCATATCACATATCTATAATTACTAATTCTCTTTAATTCGATATTTGGAATATTTCAAATTATCTTATCATGCTACTCCTAAGCTTATTCCATTGTGAGCTAGTAGCGGGACCTAATGGACCTACAGATCACGAACTCCAAACGATTCATAATTAATTGATAAACACTTTAGATCCAAATTAATGGATACATTTGTTAAACTATCGAGAAATACTCCACTTATTAGCTCGAACCATTTTACTTCTCCTCACTGCAGATAATTTTGGTTCCACTGATAACCATAATTTAGTTCAGTTCGACCCTTCACGGATTGTTCATATTTACAGCTAGGTCAAAATTACAGTTTCTACTCTATAAATTACATTCTTACTTCTTAAGTTCCCACTTGATTCCTCCAATGAACAATTGGTTTATAGTCCAAACTTATAAAACATGAACCCTCTCGATCATGTAGGGGGGCGGCCCCCATTGTTAAAGACCAAGAAATGTGCGCTTAAGAGTACCAACATATTCTGTTAACCCTAAGTCGAGTAGGAGTAAATTCTATTCTTGCAAAAACTATGTCCCTAGTTATCTATCTAGTCTTATCCCCAAATGGGAGGCTTATGAGCAGTGTTGTGGAAGCTACTATGATCTATGCCAGATCAAAGGATAATCCCGAATAAACAAGAGTTCATTAATTTAGCTCAAGATTAAGATTTAAGTTACCCTAGGTCTATTGAATTTGAAGATTAGTCAGTATTTAACAATAAACGGTCGTTATTACCAGAAAAGTCGGACTATTGTCGAGGTCCGGTCTTATGAAAACTCATTGCATAGGATTGCTCCCACTCAACATGTCTGCCACATGAATAGATTTTGGATCACATCAATTGTATTAATACAAAATAGGGCCACATCCAAATGTCATTAGGATGAGGTACCCAATTTCTCATCCATTATTCTATATAGGACCATTTTGCCTATATTACTAAAACTTGATCCTTCTTTGTATGTTTGCCACATAAAGTTAAGTTTTTATATTATAGCCATGATTCGTTTATTAGATTTTTATAATAGATATGCAATATCAATAAAAATTTATTTGAAAATTTTAATAATTATTTTATGATCAAATAAAATATGTTAAACAATATATACAAAACTTGCCAAGTTTTTAGGACATTCCCAACAATCTCTTCATTTGGACTAAAACTCCAGTGAGATACAAATACATAATTACTTCACAATGTTGGTGAAAATAGAGAGAAAAAATACAATAAAACTGGTGGCATCCAAATACCCTTCTTCTCGTCAGCAAGCGAAAACTTTATCTCATTCCCAATGAGCAAGATTCATAAAACATAAATGACCAAGAAAAGCTACAATTTGTTGACTTGTATACGAAAGGTTTGTCAACATTCTATTCAAAGCATATAAGGAAACCTTTGATCGTAAGTGCCAAATCTAGAAGCTTGTTTTAAACCCATGAATGGATCTTTTAAACTTGCAAACCTTTTATTTTCTCTGACCCCTGTTTAATGAACCCTTCTGGTTGAGACCTGAAAATTAATTTCGTACAAGATGGCATTCAAGAAAGCTGGTTGCTTGACATCCTCTCCTCTCCATATTTCATAGTCATTTCAATATGCGGGCAAAATGGATAAAAGTATTCTAATTGATTATCATGGCAACAGTTGAGTAAAACCTTATTGCCACAAGTCTGGCTTATATAGGGTTGCAACCCTGTCATTTGGTCTCACTTTCTCTTGTAGATCATTTTACAAACTATAGGTTTAACCCCATGTGATTGATCTAACAAGTTCTCAGACAGAATTTAAAGTACATTGACTCATTTTCCATGTCCATCTGGTTTTATCCATTATTCCTATCAACATCCATTCCATGCTGTTTAAGTCAGTGGATCTCTAGGCCATTTCATCAGGTATTGATATCCTGAGTTTCTGTCTTAGACCCATGTAAGTGTTCAGGTGATGAACAACCCTCCCACTACGTCGAAGGCATCCTCAAACTTCTTTGAGAAGGATGTGATGTGGACCTCAATCAATGTTTTAAAAAATAAAGCTAAGTTTTAAAAACTAAAATTAGTCGTTAATTTTTAAATATTTTTTATTTAATTTAACTAAGAATTCAACCATTTTATTTAAAAGATGAATATCATTGTAAGAAGTTAAAAAGAAATGGGCTTTAAATTTTTTAAAAACTAATTAAATA